>NC_142943.1:31621145-31691145 GCF_046866305.1 Octopus bimaculoides | reverse complement strand
AAACGGCAACCTTTAAGCTGCATTTTCATCTTAGAGAAGAAATGAAAGTCCACAGCTGCTTAATCTGGCGAATGCGGAAGCGATACCGTGTTGGTTTTAACGAGAAACTCCCGAGTGAGAAGAACTCGATGAAGAATTCAATTCTTCGTACTCCACAGATCCAGTTGCTTTCGCCGACTGTCCTCACTCAAACGCTTCAAAACGTCGCAGCAGTTCTTACGATTGGCGATTCGTCCTGAGGGACGAATTCTCGATGCACAATACCACATTTCTGGGGTTGATGCTCATGGCACGTCTTCCAGATCGCTCATCATCTTCCAGAGACGTATTTCTGTTTTTGAAGCACCCACGCCACTCGAAACATGGCGTACGACTCATTGCCTCGTCGCCGTAAGTCTGCCGAAGCATGTTCAATGTCTCTGTAGCATATTTACCAAGTTTAACTATTTCACATTAGCTCTTCGTTCCTGTCCATGATAAAATCGCGGACTACCGGCATATAAGTGATCACAAAAACCCAACTTTCACAACTTGTGAAGTACAGACAGTTATGTCACTTGGCACATTGCCTCATTAAGGTCACTGCTAGCTCTCACTGTGCACGCAACCGTGTGCTGTCATCTGTTGGTGCGCTACAGAACTAGTCAGGAAACTTTTGATACCACCTCGTACGTATATATATATATATATATATGTATGTATGTATACAGAGAGAGAGGAGGAGATACATATATATATATATATATATATATATATATATATATATATATATATATATATATATATATATATATATGTATATATATGTGCATGCGTGAGAAGGAGTATACATACATATGTATATATATATATATGTATATTTGCTCTACACTTAGCTCATATAGAGCTTTCTCTGGATTTCTGGGTTTCTTGAACTTTGATTGATGAAGTTTCCTACACACACACATATGTATATGTATATACATACATATGTATACACACAAGCAAAAGTAACAGGTTAGGAAATCCTTTTAAATGGTAAAACTTTGAAGGTTTTATTTTGTTTTTTTCTGTTAGATGCGTGTGTGTGTGTGTGTGTGAGTATGTATGTATGTATGTGTATGCTTGTTTGCTTTAATATTGTTCGTTTGTTTGGGGTGGGGTTGAGTTTTTTTTTTTTTTTTCATTTCTTGCGATTCTTTTAATCTTGTAACTTAAGTAAATAATCTGTAAAATTGATGAAGGGGGGGAAATTCGGAAAAAAAGAAATGAAAGAAAATATTAGATCAGATTTGTGTTCATGGAAAATCTGACATTTAAATAAAGCTCTTAGCATAGAAATAGAACTTGTCGAAGTTTCATGCTTTGCTAGGCACACTTAAATTCTGAAAACCCTTTGATGTGATAACAGAACCTACTTAACAAAGTTGGTGCGAAAATGGACTAGGCGAAACTTGGTTAGCCTGATAGAATGGCTGGCTTGACGAAGATTCCTGGATTGAACTAAGAAGTGTTGTCTAAACTTAGCTGGTTTGACCAGGCTAGGCTGCGCTGAGCTGATGTTAGTAGGCTGGGCTGAGTTCGAGCGGGCCGAGCAAGACTCATACATTTATATACATAATGACGGCATTTTCAACCAATACATATATGCACATATATGTAAGTATGCATGTATATATATGTACGTATATATCTTTAATGTGTATAACCAAATGTTTCTTCAATATATTTTTATATTTTTTTATACGAATATATTTACATTATTACTGAGTACGCAGCTGAAACGCTTCAAAGACAAATAAATTTGTTTCTTATGCTTTCTTTGCGAAATATCCAAATATATATATATAAATGTGTGCGCGTGTGTGTCTAAGACTATACATACATATGTACATGTATATATATATATATATATATATATATATATATATATATATATATATATAAATATATATATATATATATATGAATATAAGGATGCATACGTGTGTGTGTGTGTGTACGTATATATATATATATATATATATATATATATATATACACACGCACGCACACGCACACACACATGCACGCACATACGCACAGGATAACAGTTCCACTTCTAACTTATAGTCAACCTCTTGGTTCCGGCTCCTTGATCCACAAGGAGCAACCACTGAACGGACACCGCCCTTCCGTCTTTCGGCACCCCACACACCCACTCCCACGACCATCACCACCAACACCACCAATTCCACCAACACCACCAACACTACACCTACTACTACAAATACACACACACGCACACCTTTCTGTGACAATACTTCAATAAGCTACCTACTCGTGTACCCTTTAGCCGCCATCTTCTTTAGTAACCCTTATGCTCTTGTCTTAATTGTGCTTCCTCCTATAATCCGGAAGGAGCTTTTAGATCTAAAGCAGTTTCACTCCTACTTAAGTAGTTTGAATATAGAAACGCGAATCGGATTTCGCGATTCTTGAGGTGTATATAATAGTATTTGAGTGAGAAAACGGGTGGACATAATTTAAATACATACATACATACATACATACATACATACATACATACATACATACATACATACATAAATAATTGGAGTCCTGGGACATGTAACACACTGCCTAAATACCAATCTTGAGAAAATAGGCTTCTCAAAACCAGAAAGGAGAAAGCTAATTCGAAGACTACAGATCCAATCCATCACAAGAACTGTAAAAATCTGTAAAACTTTCAGGAAGTTTATCATTTAAATACATGTGAGCACTTCTAGATATGCAACTATATGCACGGGAATGCATTCATACAACATACAAATTTGTACAGACATAAATAACATAATACATACATACATACATACATACATACATACATACGTACAAAAATACATGCATATATGCATACAAACAAACAAACAAATGACATGGAATAAGTAACACACACACGCATATATATATATATATATACGTCGTGTATGTACGTATGATGTATGTATGTATGTATGTATGTATGTTTGTTTGTATGTATGTATTGGTCGAGTCAGTCTCTTGCTGGTCTGAGTTTCATCTGTGAGTGCACAGGCCTTCATAATTGATACATACATACATACATACATACATGCATGCGTGCATATATTTATATATATTTATATATATGCGCATAGAGAGAAAGAGAGAGAGAGAAAGAGAGAGAGAGAAAGAGGGAGAAAGAGGGAGAGGTAAACATACGTTAATTAAAACTAGGTGTAATTAACACTTAAGATTCCCGCCTACACAAGGGGGGATGGTGGTACTACTACTTAAATCGGATTAGAGCACACTGTTTATATTCAAACTTCTTACCTCACCCACGCTCATACTGGAGCAACATGTACCAAAAGGAACCCGTTAACATTTTCTGCTTGGGTTGGTACAGGAATCAACTCACGTCTTTAAGTTAATCTATAATAATAATGGTTTCAAAGTTTGGCACAAAGCCAGCAATTTCAAGAACGGGGTAAGTCGACAACTCTGCTCAATTGGCAGTTATTTTATCGATCCCGGCGTGCTAACGATTCTGCCATCTCGCCGCCTTAAACTGCAATATATTATGTTGATTCCAAATTTTGGATCAAGGCCATCAATTTCGGGGAAGCGGGTAAAGTCGATTATTTCGACCCCAGTACTCAAATGGTAGTTATTTTATCGATCCCAAAAGGATGAAAGTCAAATGCGACAAACGCGGAATTTGAACTCAGAACGTAGAGACGGACGAAACGCCTGCCTTAATACCGGTTTCTAGTTTAGCAACAAGGCTAGTAATTTGTAGTGGAGAGGGTTTCCTCGATTACATCGGCTTCGGTGCTTGACTGGTTCTTTATTTTAATGAACCTCTGAAAGGATGAAAGACAAAGTCGACCTCAACATGATTTGAACTCAGAACGTACAGAACCGCCATTGAATATTCTAATGTTTCAGTCAATCCGCCAATTTAGTTTATTACCTTAAAACTAGGGTGTTACCCGTCATGTGGCAGACAATTTTTGAAATATTTTTTTTTTGCCACTATGAGTAATATCATGTCATATGAAATACATGTAATAACTGTGATTTACTATTTATCAAATTTCTTGGGGCTTATACAAAATGATGAAATTAATACTAATTTTGAAACGAAAAATATTTATTACTTTAAAATTAAATTAAATATTCCAAATTTTTCATATATTTGCAACATATATTTGCAACATACATATACACGTTTACATATATATGCACACATAGATACACACACACACACACACACACACGCGCACACACACATGTAGATAGATAGATAGATAGATAGATAGATAGATAGATAGATAGATAGATAGATAGATAGATAGACAGACAGATAGATAGACAGACAGACATATACGTATATATATCTACACATATATATAAGTGTATGTATACACAAAATATGTACAAATATAAATATATATATACATACATGCATATATATATATATACATATATATACACAAATATATATATACATATATATACATAAATGTATAATAATATAAATAATATATATGCATATATAAGCTTATATATATATGCATATATATATACATATATATATATATGTATGTATGTAATATATATATATATATATATATATATTACATACATATAAATGGATGCAGGTCGTTACCAACAGTAAACAACATGAAATACGAAAACGAAGGATCTAAATACGCAAATAACGAGAGAAAAAATGGAAAACATGATAAGTAATGCAAATTCTGGAAACGACAGATAAAAAATGTATCGATCAACTTTGCCTTCCTTCTCTTCAGGATCGATAAAATAAAGAAGCAGAGATCAATTTAATCGACTAAAAATACGCTTCAATTTTCTGCATTGTGTTTATTAAAAAATAATGACGAACTTGCAGAATCTTAAGCGCATCGCACAAAATGCTGAGCCACATTTGTTCTGGTTCTTAATATTCAGAAGTCAAATACCGCCAAAGTCATCTTTGCTTTGCATTCTTTCGAGATCGATAAAACAATGTACCAGTCATGTACTGGGGTCGATGTAATCAACTTGCTCCCTTCCTTCGAAATTGCGTACCTCGTACCAAAGTTAGGAATAGTTATGATAAAGAAAATATTTTTATTGACCATGTTGTTGTTATTGTGGTTGTAACCATTTCTTATCGTTGCTTCTATCTTTCGTTTATTTCAGCAAATTTGCCAAATTCTCCACTATGGACGATTGCAATCACATTTTTACGAAATGAAATCATTCATACGGTCGAAATTCAAGCTTAAATCTTCGTCATTTCCTCACTCGCTTTCTATCCTTCACTCTTTTCCCTACGCTCTCTCTCTCTCTCTCTCTCTCTCTCTCTCTCTCACTCTCTTTTATTCCCATTCTCTATCTTTCTGTCTCTACTTCTTCCATTCCGTCTATCTTACGCTTCAGTTGGCAGCTGTGTTACTTGTGGCAATCTCGCGAGACTCTCGTTTTAGATATCGCTGTGTTTCACATGGGATTTCATAGTGAAAATTTCTGGGATGGAGCGACGAGAAAGAGGGGTGGGGTGAGGAAGAGGAGAAGAAGGTAGTGGTGGTGGTGGTGGTGGTGGTGGTACTGGTGGTGGTGGTGGCAGTGGAGAAAGGGAGGAGGAAAGAAAGTTTGGATAAAACGAAGTGGAGAAACGGGTCTGCGAGATAGCGAAAGGAACGATAAAGAAGAATTTAGAGAGAAGATGGAGAGATAGTAGTAGGAGGAGGAGGCTGTGGAACAGCAGCAGTAGTAGTAGGAGTAGTAGTAGTAGCAGCAGCAGCAGCAGAGCATGTTGACGACCGAATGAAGACGCGTAGCCAAGTGGCTAAGGTAGTTTAATTCATGATCCTAAGGATACGGATTCAATCCCTTGGCCGACACTATAGTAGAAGACACTTGCCCAAGATGCCCCACAGTGGGTCTGAACGCAGAACCATGTGGTTGAGAAGCAACTTATTATAGGTACATGCGTGATTGTGAGCCACGCCTGTACCTATAATAGGATTTTTAAAACATCGAGTGTCTAGGAGGGTACGTCTGTGTAAAACAGGAACTAAAGTGGTCCATTGGTAAAAAAAAATAGTTGAGAGACATTGCTTTAAATTAACAATGCCCAAAATGCTCAAAAATTGCAATAATTCACTTTTCAGCTATGGCTTTTACTAAAAATAATTTCTTGTTGTGTGTCCTTAATTATTCTTCCAACATAGGGTTAACAGGATATTTACAAAGAGAATAAGGTAGAAGTCGACTTTGCTGTTAATGCTTTCGGGATCGATGAAATAAGAAGTCCAATACAGGGATCGAAGCAATCGATTAGCTCCTCCCCTTGTGCCTATCGCAGAAAAAAATATTTACAAAAAAATGTATTTTATAAAAAAAAATGTGCCCCAGGTGAGGATCGAACTCACGACCTTCAGATACCTCTGCTTTGTTACTTGATTATGAGACTGACGCGCTGCCTACTGCGCTACCGAGGCCACTGATTAAGACCGTTCTATTTTGTGATAATAGTCTTAATACAGTGTTAGTGTGTATATATTTATAGGTGCGTGTGATTATGTGGGTGATTAACATGCATGACTCGGTGGGTGTATGTGTGTGTACCTATGGATCAGTTTGGTTTTCATTTGGATGTACGTGTGCTTGCGTTGCATGTGTGTACGAGTGTGTGTGTGTGCGTGCGTGCGTGCATGTGAGTTTGTACGTTTCTTTTATTTGTTTATACGTTTATCTGCTCATCTCACACATATAGTAGTAGTAGTGTATATATATATATATATATATATGGTGCTCCAACATGACCGCAGTCGCATGGCAGAAACGAGTAAAAGAGTAAAAGAGTAAATATATATATGTGTATATATATATATATATATATATATATATATATATATATATATATATATATATATATAAACAAATAGTAAATGAGTATATGCATATATACGTACAGGTATGTGCATACCGACATCCACCTGTATGTATAGGTGCATATCTGGGTACAGGACATTGCAAACAAAACGTAGACGAGAAAACACACAAGCCACATAGAGAACATTCTTCTTCATCAGCTACCCCCGTTTTAACACCGGCGTTTCGAAGAGCTGGGCAGGACGCATCGCTAAAACGGCTCTTCCCATGGACCGCAAATTAAATTTGTATATCTATATGTACATGTAGATGAACGTATATACATACATGTACATATATATGCATATACTCATATATTGTTTGTATCACGACAGAACGCATGCGTTACCTTTATACAGTAAGTTTTAACTATTTTTCTAACGCGACTCTCTCTATTTCTATCTCCCCCTCTCATTCTTCCCCTCTACTGTTCTTCGCCTCTACCTGTCACTACTTCTCTCTCTCTCTCTCTCTCTCTCTCTCTCTCTCTCTCTCTCTCTATCTCTATCTATCTATCTATCTCTATCTCTTGTTACTCGTCCTTCGCCTCTCACCGTTACTACTAATATCTCTCTCTCTCTCTCTCTCTCTATCTCTCGTTGCTCACTTTTATTCTACTCCCCCCCTCCTTTTCCCTCTGCTACTCTTTCTCTTCACACAGCCTTGGTCACGTGTGTCCGGCTGCTATTTTTTTTCGTTCTTGGAATCACCAAGCTCGCACGTACTTCTTTGCCCCTCCTGTACGTGCTTCACAGCGTTCAAGACATACACACTTCACGTCTGGCTGTACAGCCTTTTTGTTTGTTTATTTCACCGTTTCGTTTTCCTGTCTTGTTTTCCGTCCGCCACTACCCTCCACGAAAACAATTTAATTTGTGTTCGTGGGAAGAATCATTTTAACGATGCGTACTGCCTTAATTCTTTGAAACGCCGGAGTTTTAATGGTGGCAGCTGATGAAGGGGATGTTTCTATGTGGCCTGCTTGTTTGTTGCACTTTGTTTACCATTTTGTCCTTGTTCTTTTGCCACGTCATGTACCCAGTTATGTATCTATATGTACATGTAGATGAACGTATATACATACATGTACATATATATGCATATACTCATATATTGTTTATATATATATATATATATATATATATATATATATATACACACACACACACACACACACACACACACACACACACGAAGGCGTGCCGAAGATTTCCTGGTTTTGAGTAAACAAAAATACAGGAGGGTCAGTTAATTATGATTTTCTTCAACGTATTATCTTCTCAGATTCACACACTTATCGAAGCGGCCCTTAAGCTTGTCTAGGCTCTGTAAAAGAACTCAGATGATTGGGTCTCCAGCCAAGCTTTTCACGATATACTTATTAAAAACAGGTTCTTTCAGCACCTCCTCGTATATATGTGTGTGTGAGTGTGTGTGTGTGTGTGTGTGTGTGTGTGTGTGTGTGTGTGTGTGTGTGTGTGTGTGTGTGTGTGTGTGTGTGTGTGCGTGTGTGTGAGCGTGTGTGCTTGTGTGTGTGTGTGCGTGTGTGTGTGTGTTTGTGTCCACGTTTGTCTTCCCACCACCGCTTGACATCCGGTGTTGCTGTGTTTACGTCTCCGTAACTTAGCGGTTCGGCCGAAAGAAAAACGATAGAATAAGTAGCAGGTTTTTAAAAAATAAGTACTGAGGACGATTCATTCGGCTAAATTCTTCAAGGCGTTGCCCCAGCATGGCCGCAGTCTGATGACAGAAACAAGTAAAAAAAAAATGAAAAGATAAAGTCGGAATTTGGAGCAAGAATATTCCGAAACTCACCAAAAGAGAAATCGTTAAAAAAATTCATTTGCAAAATCACAATCTAAACACTCGAAAACGTATCTTTTAAAAATGTTATTTAAAATTACGCATTTTTCAGTAAGATATGAGGAAACAAATTGGTCAGTGTGGGTGGGCACCACAGGAGAGACATACCCTTACTACATGTTCCCTGGACCTGATAGAAGGAATTGAAATATAAGATATATTGGCAGAGGAATTGGTAATGGTGAGGAACTAAAATGAGATTTGTAATGATACGGTGAAAATGATATGATTCTAAACAGGATATCGAAACCGTGTAAAACAGGTACTACTCATTTTTGCCAGCTGAGGTGATTAGAGCAGAGTGAAATAAAGTGTCTTCTTGAAGGACACAACGCGCCGCCGGCAATCGAACTCACGACCTTACGATTGTGAGCCGAATACCCTAACCTCTAAGTCACACACATTCACAATACTAGTAATAAACACAAATATTAACAAGACCATAACATTTTGAGCGGTGGAGAGTGGAGAGAATGATGAAATTAAATATTAATCAATTGTTCGGTGAAGTTCGAACGCACGTTATGGGACGTAACTAAAGCATAAGAATTTGTTTTTCACCGTTCCACTATTTTGGCTATTTCTGCGTGTTGTATTGGACACCAAACTGTCTTTGGATGGTTCTTGTAGTGTAAAGGTTTTTCTATGAGAGCACGTTGCTAAACCCTTCTCTCAACCCTTGTCTCTTTCTAAGGAAGAAGAATGGATGTGGGGTGAGTGTCGCCACTCTACCTTCAGCCATCACGATCCCCATGCCGAAAGAATTAGATGGAGGAGGAAGAGACAGAGGAGGAGGAACAGAAGGCAAGAAGAAATTGAACTATACATGCATACATACATACATACATACATACATACATACATACATACATACATACATACATGCATGCATACGTACGTACGTACATACGGACATATATTCATTCATACGAACGCAATAATAGAAATTTCGTTTAGGCGATTTCTTTTCACTATTCCAAGCAGAAAAGCTGAAAAAAAAATAAATAAAGAGCCAGCCAAAAGCAGCTCATTCGTGTGTTGACTGTCCTTCACTTTTCGCAACAAACAAGGCAATTATCGGCAACAGCCTCGTTCACGTCAATTGTTTTAAACAAAACCGAAACATGAACACACACAAAATAATATATAAAGAAAAATGGCGTCCGAGCAGGCGATCAGGCAGCCATTACTAAAAGCCCGTTCCAAAGATATGTTTTACCAAGAGTTTAGTGGCTTTTGTCATTGCCACGGTCTTGCATTTCTCCAGCGTGGCTTTCTGGGCGTTAAATCCGTTTTAATTAAAGAGACGGACCCGAAGAAGACGAAGAAGAAGAAGAAAAAAATACGTCCTTATCAGTTAAGTAGCAATTGCTTGAGAAATCTTTGTTGGCAGCAGATAACTAAAGCTCGCTCAACCAAAATGGCGTCGAGTTTTAAAACATCGGGAAAAGAAGAGGAAGAGGAAGGGGAAGTGGAAGAAGGAAGAAGGTTGAGAAAGTGAGAGGTAGGGAGGAAGGTGTTGAGATTGAGTGAAAAGAAAGAATAGAAGAAAAAAAGGAAGAAAAATTATATTGTATAATGCAGCAGCGATTCCAATTGCCTTGAGAATGCAATTGTCTATTAGTGTGTGTGCATATATATATATATATATATATATATATATATATATAAATTATGTGTTTGTGTGTCTTTGCGTGTATGCATGCATTCATGTGTGTATGTGCTTGTGTGTGTATGTGTGTGTGTGTGCTCACACAGTGACATGTCAGTGTAAAAGTTCAGACACGCATGAAGACACGTATATATAAATATATATGTGTGTGTGTGTGTGTGTGTGTGTGTGTGTGTGTATGTATGCGTTTGTATATATTTACACACGCACTCACACACATACATGGACCTATACATATATATAGAAATGCATGCATACATTTATACACATATATATACAAACATACAAATAAATATACATAAGTATATACAAATACACACACAATATATGTATAATATTTGTGTGTGCGTGTGTGTGCGTGCGTGTGTGTGTGTGTAGGTGTGTGTGTGTGTGTATGTATGTTTGCATATATGTGTATATGTATGTAGGAATGAATGTCTATGCGTGTTTGCATGTTTGTATGCTTGTATAAATGAACATATGCGTGAACTTCTATGCGTGAGCTTGTATGCGTGTATATATATATATATGTATGGATACATGAATGTACGTTTGTGTGTGTGTGTGCGCGCGCGCGCGTGTATGCCTGTGCGTGTGTGAACAATGGTGAGTGAGAAAGGAGAGTAAGTAGCGGGGGAGAGCAATCAGTTTCACAGTTTACTGAAGAAATTAAGACTGAATAGACATTTAGATGGGACCTGTTCGAATGTAATGAACGAAGGATTTATGGAGAATGGCGTACTGACAGCAGCAGCAGCAGCAGCAGCAGTAGCAGCAGTAGTAGTAGTAGTAGTTGCTATTGTTGTAGTACAGTAGTAGTAGCAATGGGGAGGATGGTAGTAGTATTGGGTGTTGTCGCTGTGGTGGTGGTGGTGGTGGTGGTGGTGGTGGTAGTCTTGTTACTGTTGTTGTCGTTGTTTTTGCTGTTGCTGTTGTTGCTGTTGTTGTTGTTAATGGTGGTGATGGTGGTGGTGGCAGTAGTGGTGGTAGTGGTGGTGGTGGTGATGGTGGTGGTGGCAGTAGTGGTGGTAGTGGTGGTGGTGGTGATGGTGGTGGTTGTAGAAGTATTTATAATCTCAGTGCCTGTGGTAGTGGTGATCGTCGCAGTAGTAGTAGTAGTAGCAGTAGTAGTAGTAGTAGTAGTAGTAGTAGTAGTAGTAGTAGTAGTAGTAGTAGTAGTAACGATGGTGGTGATGGTGATGGTGGTGGTGTTATTAATAATCTCGTAGGTTGCGGTAGTGGTAGAGGTGGTGATGCATTGACTTTAGGTCGATTCTAAATTTCTTAGTAATTAAATATGATTTTCAATAGAACTCCTATACATTTATAAATTTAAACTTTCTAGAAGCAAATAGCCCAAAATTATAAAAATAGTGCTGTACAGTTCAGGGAAGTCGCATAATCTACCGGTCGCTCTAGTATAGCAACGCTACCATAGATCTGAAAAGGACATCGCTTGTTTCCTGTATTATTTCAGTCCAGTTGGGTACTAGAATGAATGTATTTTATTTGTGCTCTGATTTGGCGCTTTAATTTGATCGAGTGAACGAGTGAACGAAAGAAACATGGTTGGTAGTACGACTTGCTAGAAACGGCAACCAAATGCCCTTCCAATCACTTAAAAGAGAGAAACGTCCTCAATTTCCTGCACGAAAAAAAAGACGGGTGAATCACAACCGAAATGCTTTTGGTCATAGTTGTACCCAATTAGAGATGACCTGGGTCGAAACAACAACAACACCAAAGTTTCCTCACCTACTGCCCCATCCCCAACCACACTTACCCACTCCTTCATATTCATATCCCCCCCTCCTGGTCGCTTCTCTTCCTCCTTCATCCGCACTCCTACTCCCTCATCCTCTCCACCTCCCACTTTTTCGTTTTTCACCTTTTTTTTCGTTTCCCTCCCAATCACTCACCCCACCCCACCCCCCACCGTCTTCTCTTCTTCACTCTGTCCTGCCATTCTACCCCCTCACCTCTCCCCACTTCCTCATCTCTCTCACTCCTCCCCTTCACTCCTTCCTCTTCCTCTACTCTCCCATTCCTCACACTCATACCGCTTCTTCTACACTCCCACTCCTTCATCTTGACACCTCTTCCTCTTCCTCTACTACCCCACTCCCTCCTCACATTTCTCCCCTCTTCTACAATCCCTCACTTCCTCTACTCTCACACTCCTATCTCCTTACACTCCCTCTCCCTCTACTCTCCCACTCCTCCCCGACACCCCTTCCTCGTCCTCTACTCTCCTACTCCCTCCACCTCCTCCTCACACTTAAACACTCTTGCTCCATCCTAATACCACTTCCTCTTCATCTCCCACTCTTACCTTCTACACTTCGCCATCTTCATCTACACTCCCACTCCTCTCCCACGCTACTCCCTCCTCCTCCTTCTCCTCTACTCTCCCACTCCATCCCACCACTTCCTCTTCCTTGACTCTTCTACTCCCTCCCTTCCTTCTCCTCTTCCTCCTCCTCACACTTTTACACTCCTACTCCATCCTAATACCTTTTCCTCTTCATCTCCCACTTCTACTTTCTGACACTTCGCCTTCTTCATCTACTCTCCCCATACCTCTCCCACGCTACTCCCTCCTCCTATTCCTCCTCCTCTACTCTCCCACTCCTACCACACATCACTGCCTCCCTCTTCCTCTACCTTCACTCCCTCCCCACCTCACCCCATTACCGCAACATGTCACTTATCACAGCTTATCTATGATTGTACAAGTGTTCCAAATTTCAACACCAATAGCAACAACAACAACAACACACATAAAAAACAACATAAGCAACAATAGCAGCAACATCAACCGCATTATCAACGACAGCAACAATAAATAGCAGCAAGAACGACCACAACAACAATAGCAACATCAACAATATCTGTAATAGCCCCCCCCCCCCCATGACGTCATAATCTACTCCAAAACAGTTTTGCACAACTATTTCATCGCATGACGCCGATGATGATGATGAGGAGGACGAGGAGGAGGAAGAGGAGGGCGATGTTGATGATGATGATGGAGACGACGACGATGACGACGACGATGATGGCGATGTTGATGATGATGGTGTAAAGAAGAAGAAGAAGAAGAAGAACAACAACAACAACAACAACAACAACAACAAAAGAAAGAAAGAAAGAAAGAAAGAAGAAAAGATAGCTGCTGTGGTAGTGGTGGTGGGAGTGATGATGATGATAGAGGGATCACCGTCGGTTTTGACAAAGAAGAGACAGTTGTTCAATCAACAGAATATTCTTTTCCGAAATTAACGTGCAACACTTGGACATGCATATATGGGTACAGGATATCACAAAATACCTTAAACAATGAGAAACGAAAACATAAAGACGAAGACAGAAAACAAACTTTTTTACGAAAACGAAAAAAACGAAGAGGGAAACGAGAAAGAATATTACCCTTCTTCAGTTGTACCTATTCCATCTACTTCGCGTTTCGAAGGCAAGGACAATATGCGACTTCGTTGGAACAGTCCTTCCCGCAAAGCAAATTAATTCAATTTGGAATTTTTTGCGGAGGGTAAAAGTGTAAACAAGAACAGGACAGTGAGAACAAGACAGTAAAAGACAGTAAAAACAAGACAGAACACTGAAAACAAACGGTAAGGGCT
The DNA here is from genome assembly GCF_046866305.1 of Octopus bimaculoides. Classification (NCBI taxonomy): domain Eukaryota; kingdom Metazoa; phylum Mollusca; class Cephalopoda; order Octopoda; family Octopodidae; genus Octopus; species Octopus bimaculoides. The sequence goes on along the minus strand of NC_142943.1, from coordinate 31,677,039 downwards.
GTTAGGCCAAGACGATAGAAAAATTATTATTTTGAACGCGAAGTTAGATGTGAATGAGAGACAAAAAAATTCACGTCTTCTCTATAGGAAGGCAGGAAGTAGAAAGAAAGAATCCCTTTCGTCACGTGTCAGGCTTTGGTTGTCCTCAAGCTATAGTAGAAGTCATTTACTCAAGGTTCCACGCAGTGTGACTGAACCTGGAGCTATGTAGTTGTAAAGCAAACTTTTCTCCACACAGCCTCGTCTATTTGCACATGTATATATAGGGTTCTTGTCAGAGGATATGGTGGTGGAGAAAATATCATAACGAGGATATAAATACATATACATACAAACATACACACATACATATATCGCAGCTGTGTGGGAAGAAGCTTGATTCTCAACCACAAGGTTCCAGGTTCAGTCCCATTGCGTGTCACCTTGCGCAAGTGTCTTCTACTATAGCTTCGGAACGACCACGTTTATGTGTTTATGTGTTTGTGTTTATCCCCCATCATCACTTGACAACCGATGGTGGTGTGTTTTGTCACTGCAACCTAGCAGATCGGCAAAAGAGACTGATAGAATAAGTACTACACTTAGAAAAACCCTTTAAGGTGGTGCCCCTGCATGGCCGCAATCAAATGAAAGAAAACAAATAAAAATAATAAAAAAGAAGAATATATACATACCTATGTGTGTATATGCATGTGTGTGTATATATATATATTTATATACGTATATACACTCACTCCTACCCCCTCACACATACACATATACACACATGTAATTCCTTGATGGTGTATTCGTCTATTAGATTAAATCAAATTAGATTTCATTCCATTTCATCTAATTTGATATCGTTTCATATTATTTCCATTCTTTCATTGATATCCCTATTTGTCACTATATTCTCATTACTGTTATCATTTTACGTTATATCAGATGTAAATAACTGTATTTTTTCCTTCTATTTTCACCGTTACATAGAGATGGACAATCTCTACGAAAAAGGAAAAAAGAAAAATCTGTCGTCTGCCGTGCATGATGCAGAAAGCAAACGAGAGCGGCATTGGATGATGGCAGCCATTTTGGAGTGGGGTTTTTCGTCTTTTGTTGTGTTGGTTGTTGTGTTTTGTTTTTGTTCCTGTTAGAAATAAATATGTCGTCCCGTCGTGTGTCTTGTCTGATCGAGACGTTTGGTTGTGATAGCGACAAGCTTGTTGGAACACAATCAAATTGGATGTTAGTGTCAGTCTTAACTTTCTTGGCCACATGTCAAACGGACCGAGAAAAGAGAGAAAGAGAGAAAGAAAGAGAGAGAGATATATAACGAGAGAGACAGACAGACAGACAGAAACAGTGACAGACAGAGATAAACAGAGACAGACAGAGATAGAAACAGGAAGGGTTGGGTGGAGAGGTGAAAATTTAAGTGGGTTGTGTTGTGTTAAGCCTGTGTGTGAATGTATACATGTATGTGTGTGTGTATGACTCGTGGTGGTGGTGGTGGTGGTGGTGGTGGTGGTTTGGTGGGGTGGTAGGAGGATGAGAAGAATAGAAAGAAAAAAGAAAAACGAAAAGGAAAGAATGAAAATAAGAGAATTAATTAAAGTACAGTAAAGCATAAAGAAAGAAGAATAAAAGGAAGGAAAAGAGAAGGAAGAAAGAGAGACAGAGAGAGAGACAGAGAGAGAGACAGACAGAGAGAGAGAGAGAGACAGAGAGAGAGAGATAGAAAAGTTGGGAGAAGAATACTGATACGGAAAAAAGAAAAGAAAGAAGGAAGGAAAGAAGATAAGAAAAGAAATGACAAGAAAGATGAAAAAATGAATAAAAGAAGACAACCAAAATAGAATGAAAGAGAAAAACGAAAGAAGGAAAGAAAGAAGTTCATGTTTATCTTCTTCCCCACCTCTCTCTCACTCTCACTCGCGCGCACACACACACACACATACTCACACACTCTCTCTCTCTCTCTCGCGCACACACACATTCTCTCTCCTTCTCTCTCTTTCTCTCTCTCCCTCCATACGCTATCTCTATCATATCTATGTATCGCATTGCTCCTTCTGTCTTTAAGTATCCGATTTCTCTCCTCTTCTCCCTCTCCCCTTCCCCATTTTCCTAATCTCTCTTTCTCTCTCTTTGTCTCTCAGTCTCTCTCCCTCTCTCCCTCCCTCTCTCTCTCTCTCACTCTTTCTCTCTCATAAATCTCAGTGTAATTCTACCAACGTTTACCAAAACTATAAAAGCTATTAAAGCAGACGACAGATATTTATGTAATGGAGTGGGTGTGGCTTGAACACGTAACGGAAGTGGAAGTGGGTGTGGTTGAAATAAAAATAATAGTGCGACAGAGAATGTATGGAACTGGAAGAAAAGCATAAGTAAATAAATAGTTGAATGGTCAATGGGACGTATAGTGATGTGTCTCAGAAGAGAGAGTCAGAGAGAGAGGGGGAGAGAGAGAGAGGGAAAGAGTGTGAGAGAGAGAGAGAAGAGAGAGAAGAGAGAGAGAGGGGAGAGAGAGAGGGAGAGAGTGAGAGAGAGAGAGAGAGAGCGACAGACAGAACAGACAGACAGTGGAGTAGTAGTAGTAGTAGTAGTAGTAGTAGTAGTAGTAGTAGTAGTAGTAGTAGTTATGGTGTAGGTGTGTGGTTCATGATTCAAGGGGAGATGTTAGCCAATAAAAAGAAAACTCTACGTGGCTGATATCACGTATTACACTAAAAATACATTGAATGCGTAAGAATACGGGATAGTGGTGTGTTTATGTCCCCGTAACTTAGCGGTTCGGCAAAAGAGACCGATAGAATAAATACTAGGCTTACAAAGAATAAGTCCTGGGGTTGATTTGATTCGACTAAAGGCGGTGCTCCAGCATGGCCACAGTCAAATGACTGAAACAAGTAAAAGAGTAAAAGAGTAAGGCTTAAAATCTTCATAAGAGGGTTGGTTTGTGAAATGCCATGTTTTCTTTCAGCGGAAAGTAAAAGAAGTGAAACAAGTAAAAGAAGAAAAAATATGTGTAGGAGAAGCATGATGATCATATTTCAAAAGCTTTTGATTATTTAACCCCACTTAAATATAGATGTTCTGTTAGAACAAACTATACTGCACTAGATGCCATGAGAGACATTCTCATACTGGCTTTGTGCGCAATATACACTGTAGCGATATAAACATGAGTGCATTTTGCACCAAGAGCCAATATGAGAGTGTCACTCATGACATCTACCGCAGTATAGTTTGTTCTAACAGAACATCCACATTTAAGTGAGGATAAATATCGCCTTCAGAGTCTGGCACACGGTCATCAAGTCCGGTGCGCAGAGAGTAAGACAATTACATAGACACCAGTGCCCGACTGGTACTTATTTTATCGTCTCCGAAAGGATGAAAAGGAAAACTCAACCTCTGGTTATTAATACAAATAATTATACCCTCTTAAACGGTACGCAAGGGAACAATTTGAGGCAATTTCTTCTAACATATTCATCAAAACGACGTGTGTGTGAGTAATTGAAAAAAAAAAATCGTGCCCCAGGTGAGGATCGAACTCACGACCTTCAGATTCCTCTAACATTTTGCTTGATTATGAGACTGACGCGCTGCCTACTGCGCTACCGAGGCTACCGAGCAGGCCGTTCTACTTTTGTGATAATACTTTAGCTATCGAAAGCAGCGAGGTGGCGGAAACGTTAGCACGCCGGGCGAAATGTTTAGCAGTATTATCGTCTGTATTACGTCCTGAGTTCAAATTCCGCCGAGGGCGTCTTTGCCTTTCATCCTTTCGGCGTAGATAAATTAAGTACCAGCTGCGTACTGAAGTTGATCTAATCGACTGGTCCCCTCCCCCCAAAATTTCGGGCCTTGTGCTTAGAGTAAAAAAGAATAGTTTAGCTACGGGTTGGTATTTGTGGATCTGAGTATGTGTGCACGCGTGTGTCGCTGGCTGACGTCTCGTTTCTGCGTGTGTGTGTGTGTGTGTGTGTGTGTGTGTGTGTGTGTGTGTGTGCGTTGACCTACCCATGTACCTAAATTGAATTGACATAGTAGTAGTAGTAGTAGTAGTAGTAGTAGTAGTAGTAGTAGTAGTAGTAGTAGTAGTGGTAGTAGTACAAATTACTCGACAGTTTGAGAAGTAAAGTCACCATCGTCCTCGTTGCCGTTACTGCTGACGGCTCAACGGAGGATGACGGAGAAGGACGGAACTGGCGATTAACAACGAAACACACCAAAAGAAAATGTCTGAACTTCATTGAACTTTCGGCTGATGCAATAACATTCAGTCACTAAAAGGTTATACCAACCTGTACTTCAGCTACCACCCTAACCACCACGACTACTACTACTACTACTACGACGACGACGACGACGACGACGACGGCGACTACAACCATTACCACTGCCATCCCTGCTACTACTACTAGTACTACAAGCATCACCACCAACACCATCCCTAATACTACAATCACCTCTCGAACCTATCACAACCACTTGGTTAATCGATTAGTCTGTCAAAGCCCTTCTGTCACAGGCTGTGACCTTTTCAATGACCTACCAATGTGCTTTTTAAGTAACCCTTTCTCCTCAATACGTATTACATTTTCACTGTTCCACTCATTTATTTGTAATAAACCCGAAGTGAAACACAACCAGTGTGCGTGTTTTTATTGGCGGCATGATTCTCCCAAAAGACATGAAAATCAACCTCAACGCTTGATTTCACGTCAAGAAACTTGCAAAACAAACACAAAACACAGAGAATTAATGTTGTTTTCATGAGAGTCATGTCTGACTCATAACCAGAAATGACTCTTACGAAAGTAGCAATAATTCTTAAGGTCCCTCAATTTCTCTCAACCGATCAATAGGCCGATTGAGTAAACCTATCAACAATGAACTTATCATGACTACTGGAAACAACTGTTGATCAAATTTACTACAATAAAGAAATATTCAATGACCATTAATTATAATTAATGGTCATTACATATTTATGTAATTATGCTTTGTCTTGTATATCACTCTATAAGACGCAACTCAACCATTTAGATCGTTCGATGTGATCCATTAAAACCCGTGAAGAGGGGCCTCCAAAATAGTCGCTGTCCAATACATAGAATCCGAAAAAGAACAAAGGGAAAAAAGGGTTTAATTCATTCGTTTTCACTTTTCATACAGATAAGAATTTTTGAAAAAATTGCAAACAAGTTACATGAAAATAATTTTCAGAAAAACTTCAAAGAAAGAAGATTTTAAAAAAAGTCAATCATCCCTGGTGGGATTCGAACCCACGACCTCTGGATTAGAAGTCCAGCGCGCTATCCGCTGCGCTACAGGGACAATACAAAATTTGCTCTTTCTAAATAGCTTTTAACACGAAATTTGTAATGTTGGACAGGTATGGAAGTAATTTGGATTTTTTTTTTGTATATATACGCCCACGTGTACGTTTAAATATGCACGTATAAAGTGAAAGTTTCATATTGCAATCACTTACCAAGCAGGTATTGTTATCAAATTTAGTGCATAAGACACATAACATTACTATATCCACTGCTTTATGTTATCTACTCGACATGAGCCGCACGAACTTCTAGAGATAGCAAGAACCAGATTTTCCTTCAAAAAAAAGTTGGGTGATCATGCTTGGAACGCTTCAGAATATGGTCTGCTGGACAGCAGATATGGTCACTTGATACTATTAAATATGAAGAATAAATGACGGTATATGTATAATTTCAGCCTCTTTTTGTAAGCTACCCATGAGGACGAATTGAGGTAATTTCCTTCTTTAACAAAATAATACAAAAACAGGTACTGCCATTTTAATTTAACAAAAAATATGCAGCGAGTGTCGCCATATTTGATCAAGAAACTGACGCGCTGCCAACTGCGCTACCGCGGTCAATATTTTATGATTATAGTCGCGGTATAATTTTGCGAGCGTATCTTTGTGTGTGTGTGTGTGTGTGTGTGCTTGGCTGGCTGACGTGTCGTTTCTGTGTGTGTATCAGTTAAGGAGTTTATGTGCCCGAAATATGTGATTCTGTGTGTGTGTGTGTGTGTGTGTGTGTGTGTGTGTGTGTGTGTGTGTGTGTGTGTGTGTGTGTGTATGTGTGTGTGTGCGCGCGCGCGTATTTATGCGTGTACGTGTGTCTGTATATGTATTTGCGTATTCTATACATGCGTGTGATTCTGTGCAAAAACTCGACTCGGGAGTCAGGATCTCAAATTAAGAGTCTCTAGAATGTCGTACAAATTTTACTGCAGTACTAATCGATATATACATGTATGCCCAGAACCTTCGTATATTTTTTTGTACCACGACAGCGGGTCATCAGGCGAATAATAAGCACACGTACAGATTCTGTTTCACTTCACTTTACATTATAAGTCAATTAGTTAATTATTTAACCAATTAACAAATCGATTGCTTCAGTATCTTAATCGATATCTTAATCAATCCATTAAGTTTATCAAAATCCTTCCATCACCATTCGCGACCTCATCAACTACTTGCCCTCTCTGCTCCAGATCCCTTTCAGATTTGTCCTCTCGTCCACTGTCAATGTAAGAACTTTCGTTCAATGCTCAACACATTCTGGTATGCCACCAACTTCGAAATTTCCAAGAAATCTTATTCATTTTCTTCAATCCACAAATATAACGGAATATTTATGGAATTAACGAAATTGTCTGCGAATGTTAATCTTCCCTGTTAAATAAAAATTTAACTTCCAAGAAAAAAACGAAGCCAATCATCCCTGGTGGGATTCGAACCCACGACCTCTGGATTAGAAGTCCAGCGCGCTATCCGCTGCGCTACAGGGACAATACAAATTTTACTTTTTCTAAATAGTTTTTAACACGAAATCTGTAATGTTAAGTTTTCTTTGTGTAGATATACGCCCATATGTACGTCTAAATATACACGTATAAAGTGAAAGCTGCATATTGTAATCACTTACCAAACAGGTATTGTTATCATATTTAGTGCATCAGACACAGAACATTACTATATCCGCTGCTTTATGTTATCTACTCGACATGAGTCGCACGAACTTCTAGAGATGGCAACCACCAGATTTTCCTCCAGAAAAAGTTGGATGATCATGGTTGGAACGCTTAAGTATAAGGTCTGATGGACAGCAGATAGGATCACACTAAGTACGAGGGATAAATCATGGAATACATAGTAATTTCATAACCCTTTTGTATGATACCCACGAGAACAACTTGAGGTAATTTCTTTCTTTAGCAGAATAATATAAAAACAGATTCTGCCATTTCAATTAAAAAAAAAAAAAAAAATGTACACTCCAGGTAAGGGCCGAACTCACGACCATCAGATTCTCCTACTTTTATACCTGATTAGGAGACTCAGGCGCTGCCTACCGCGATATCGAGGACGTAGCGGAAGAGACCAATATTTTATGATTATAGTCTAGACTCTTCATAGATTCCACCAAAGCCAGCCCAGAAGCTGTTTTGCTGCATAATGCCAATCAAAACCTTCAATACCATTAGCACATGCTGCAGGATTAAAAGAAACTTATGAATCAATGGATAAGATTTTGTACTTGATTAAATATTCTGAGCACAAGTGGAATATATGAGGGGACTTGGAAGTTATTGGTTTGCTTCTTGGGTTGCAAATGGGGTATACAAAGCATCAGTGCTTTTTGAGCCTTTGGAACAGCAGAGATTACAAGCATCACTATGATCAGAAAGAGTGGCCAAAGAGAAGTGATTTCATTTCAAGGAGATACAACGTTAAATATATCCCTTTAGTTGACCCTCAGAAAATTAACCTTCCTCCTTTACACATTAAACTTGGCTTGTTTCAGAATTTTGTTAAGGCCATGAATGAAGACGGTGAAGGATTCAAATATCTCAGTGAAAAATTTCTTTCTAGCAAATTAAAAGATTAAAGCTGGTGTTTTTAATGGGCCTAATTCTAATTTATGATGAGCTTTTTTCAACAAAAATTAAGCCCAGTAGTGATAACTGCTTGGGAAAAGTTTGTCTCTCTTGTAAAATCATTTTTGGGAAATGAAAAATCATCTAACTACGTTGCAATTGTGAATATTTTGAAAGCTTATAAGCAACTTGGAGCAAGAATGTGTCTAAGAATGCATTTTTTCCACTCTAATTTTGACTTTTTTCCACCCAATGTGGGTGATGTAAGCGATGAGCCTGGTAAACGATTTCATCAAGAAATCAAAGAAATAGAAAGCCGCTACAGTGGCAGACTTGCACCAAACATACTGACGGACTACTTTTGGTTTTTGAAACGAAGAAACGGACATGCAGCATAAGCGTAAAAGACGACGCCAAAGCTATTTTTGAGAAAACATAAAAATAATAATACTCACTTTACACTTTTGTTTTGTGTTTTATTGGTTTTAGAGCTACTTGTCCACCATGCTGCTCTTGTTCTTATGCCAAATAACGGTAATTTACGCTTAACATAACATTCATTTTATTTGTCATGAATTTTCACATTATTGTAATTTTGATAGCAGTATAATAATGAAAGCACAAAAACGTGACGTGCTAAAGCAAAAAATGATTGCAGATTCGGAATCAGCGCTCCCAAAATACCTTTGAGCACCATTTCGTCCAACAGTAGCAAACATTTTGTCGCCTAGTGTTATGGTCTGTTGGTTTCTTGATGACACTAAATATGAAGAGTAGATTACAAGATGCATTGAATTTTATACAATACCCATGGAACAATTTGAGGTTATTTCTTTCTTTAACGCAATTTCCAAAAGAAGTACGACACATTTATAAAAACAATGTGAAATACAAACTCACGAACTTCAGATTCCTCTGACGACGTTAGATTATGAGACGGACACGCTGCCTACTGCATTACCGACGCAGCTGTTCACCATGTTCATATCTTATTATTATAGTCTCAGCATAGTTTTGCGAGTGCATGTGTGTGTGTAAATGTGTTTTTGTGTATTCTATATGTACAGCTGACTGTGTGCAGGTAATCGTCTCAGAATCTCAAATTAAGAATTCCCAAAATGTTTTACAAATTTTACTGCAGATCTAATTGATATGCATGTATGCTCATAGTCCAGTTGTGCAGCAATCTTGCAGAACCTTATAATATTCTGCTGTACCTCGGTGGTACAAGTCATTATACCAATAGTAAACATTCACTGATTATATTTCACTTCTTTTGTCATTCCTAATCAATTGGTTAACCATTTAACCAATTAACTAATCGATTGTTTGATTAATCTTTCAGTCATTTAATCAGTCAAGTTTATCGAAATCTTTTCAACACCATTTGCAATCTCATGAACGACATGCAGCATACACTATAGCGATATATCCACATTTAAGTGAGGATAAATATCGCTTTCAGAATTTGGCACACGGTCATCAAGTCCGGGGGGGGGGCTGAGAGTAAGATTACATAGCCCCTAGTGTTCGACTAGTACCTTTTTGTTTCGATCCCGAAAGGATGAAATGGAAATAATTATATATTCTTATACGGTACCCACGGGGGATCTTTCTGATTTGGCGGGCGCCTCTTGTTTTCTTAACGAAACATTTTCAAACTTGGGACACTGGTAGAATGTGTCATATAAAACATCTTTTACTTTTAGTGTTATTGAGAGAATTTTATCTTTTTAAAGTTATTTCGTGTTAAAATTGTTGCATTTCGGTAATTTCAACCAATCACTGACGTCTATTGAGGTGAAAACAATTACTGCTGCGGAATGTAAACAACACGTTGTGCGGTGTAATGGGATCTTTTCTCTTGAATAAAATTAGTGCCGTTGTTTGTCAACAACAACTATCAGCGGTACTGTTATTTATGACAGGGTTCGGATTTTAGAGTTAGGGTTAGGGTTAGGGTTGGAGTTAGGGTAATGAGTATTTTTGCAAAAATACTCATAAAGATCAGAAAGATCCCCCCACGGGAACAATTTGAGGGAATTTGTTTTTTTAATACCATCATCAGAAGTGACATGTGTGTAAATGTCACTTCTGACATGTGTGTAAATAATTCACAAAAAAAAAAAAAAAGTTGTGCCCCAGGTGAGGATCGAACTCACGACCTTCAGATATCTCTGATTGTATATATGATTATGAGACTGACGCGCTGCCTACTGCGCTACCGAGGCCACTGAGTGAACGTTTCTACTTTTGTGATAATATTTTAGCTATGGGCTGGTGTTTATGGATGTGAGCGTGTACGCGTGTGCGCGTGTGTATGTGTGTGTGTGTGTGCTTGGCTGGCTGACGTGTCGTTTCTGTGTGTGTATCAGTTAAGGAGTTTATGTGCCCGAAATATGTGATTCTGTGTGTGTGTGTGTGTGTGTGTGTGTGTGTGTGTGTGTGTGTGTGTGTGTGTGTGTGTGTGTGTGTGTGTGCGCGCGCGTGTGTGTGCGTGCGCGCGTATTTATGCGTGTACGTGTGTCTGTATATGTATTTGCGTATTCTATACATGCGTGTGATTCTGTGCAAAAACTCGACTCGGGAGTCAGGATCTCAAATTAAGAGTCTCTAGAATGTCGTACAAATTTTACTGCAGTACTAATCGATATATACATGTATACCCAGAACCTTCGTATATTTTTTTGTACCACGACAGCGGGTCATCAGGCGAATAATAAGCACACGTACAGATTCTGTTTCACTTCACTTTACATTATAAGTCAATTAGTTAATTATTTAACCAATTAACAAATCGATTGCTTCAGTATCTTAATCGATATCTTAATCAATCCATTAAGTTTATCAAAATCCTTCCATCACCATTCGCGACCTCATCAACTACTTGCCCTCTCTGCTCCAGATCCCTTTCAGATTTGTCCTCTCGTCCACTGTCAATGTAAGAACTTTCGTTCAATGCTCAACACATTCTGGTATGCCACCAACTTCGAAATTTCTAAGAAATCTTATTCATTTTCTTCAAGCCACAAATATAACGGAATATTTATGGAATTAACGAAATTGTCTGCGAATGTTAATCTTCCCTGTTAAATAAAAATTTAACTTCAAAGAAAAAAACGAAGCCAATCATCCCTGGTGGGATTCGAACCCACGACCTCTGGATTAGAAGTCCAGCGCGCTATCCGCTGCGCTACAGGGACAATACAAATTTAGCTTTTTCTAAATAGTTTTTAACACGAAATCTGTAATGTTAAGTTTTCTTTGTGTAGATATACGCCCATATGTACGTCTAAATATACACGTATAAAGTGAAAGCTGCATATTGTAATCACTTACCAAACAGGTATTGTTATCATATTTAGTGCATCAGACACAGAACATTACTATATCCGCTGCTTTATGTTATCTACTCGACATGAGTCGCACGAACTTCTAGAGATGGCAACCACCAGATTTTCCTCCAGAAAAAGTTGGATGATCATGGTTGGAACGCTTAAGTATAAGGTCTGATGGACAGCAGATAGGATCACACTAAGTACGAGGGATAAATCATGGAATACATAGTAATTTCATAACCCTTTTGTATGATACCCACGAGAACAACTTGAGGTAATTTCTTTCTTTAGCAGAATAATATAAAAACAGGTTCTGCCATTTCAATTAAAAAAAAAAAAAAAAATGTACACTCCAGGTAAGGGCCGAACTCACGACCATCAGATTCTCCTACTTTTATACCTGATTAGGAGACTCAGGCGCTGCCTACCGCGATATCGAGGACGTAGCGGAAGAGACCAATATTTTATGATTATAGTCTAGACTCTTCATAGATTCCACCAAAGCCAGCCCAGAAGCTGTTTTGCTGCATAATGCCAATCAAAACCTTCAATACCATTAGCACATGCTGCAGGATTAAAAGAAACTTATGAATCAATGGATAAGATTTTGTACTTGATTAAATATTCTGAGCACAAGTGGAATATATGAGGGGACTTGGAAGTTATTGGTTTGCTTCTTGGGTTGCAAATGGGGTATACAAAGCATCAGTGCTTTTTGAGCCTTTGGAACAGCAGAGATTACAAGCATCACTATGATCAGAAAGAGTGGCCAAAGAGAAGTGATTTCATTTCAAGGAGATACAACGTTAAATATATCCCTTTAGTTGACCCTCAGAAAATTAACCTTCCTCCTTTACACATTAAACTTGGCTTGTTTCAGAATTTTGTTAAGGCCATGAATGAAGACGGTGAAGGATTCAAATATCTCAGTGAAAAATTTCTTTCTAGCAAATTAAAAGATTAAAGCTGGTGTTTTTAATGGGCCTAATTCTAATTTATGATGAGCTTTTTTCAACAAAAATTAAGCCCAGTAGTGATAACTGCTTGGGAAAAGTTTGTCTCTCTTGTAAAATCATTTTTGGGAAATGAAAAATCATCTAACTACGTTGCAATTGTGAATATTTTGAAAGCTTATAAGCAACTTGGAGCAAGAATGTGTCTAAGAATGCATTTTTTCCACTCTAATTTTGACTTTTTTCCACCCAATGTGGGTGATGTAAGCGATGAGCCTGGTAAACGATTTCATCAAGAAATCAAAGAAATAGAAAGCCGCTACAGTGGCAGACTTGCACCAAACATACTGACGGACTACTTTTGGTTTTTGAAACGAAGAAACGGACATGCAGCATAAGCGTAAAAGACGACGCCAAAGCTATTTTTGAGAAAACATAAAAATAATAATACTCACTTTACACTTTTGTTTTGTGTTTTATTGGTTTTAGAGCTACTTGTCCACCATGCTGCTCTTGTTCTTATGCCAAATAACGGTAATTTACGCTTAACATAACATTCATTTTATTTGTCATGAATTTTCACATTATTGTAATTTTGATAGCAGTATAATAATGAAAGCACAAAAACGTGACGTGCTAAAGCAAAAAATGATTGCAGATTCGGAATCAGCGCTCCCAAAATACCTTTGAGCACCATTTCGTCCAACAGTAGCAAACATTTTGTCGCCTAGTGTTATGGTCTGTTGGTTTCTTGATGACACTAAATATGAAGAGTAGATTACAAGATGCATTGAATTTTATACAATACCCATGGAACAATTTGAGGTTATTTCTTTCTTTAACGCAATTTCCAAAAGAAGTACGACACATTTATAAAAACAATGTGAAATACAAACTCACGAACTTCAGATTCCTCTGACGACGTTAGATTATGAGACGGACACGCTGCCTACTGCATTACCGACGCAGCTGTTCACCATGTTCATATCTTATTATTATAGTCTCAGCATAGTTTTGCGAGTGCATGTGTGTGTGTAAATGTGTTTTTGTGTATTCTATATGTACAGCTGACTGTGTGCAGGTAATCGTCTCAGAATCTCAAATTAAGAATTCCCAAAATGTTTTACAAATTTTACTGCAGATCTAATTGATATGCATGTATGCTCATAGTCCAGTTGTGCAGCAATCTTGCAGAACCTTATAATATTCTGCTGTACCTCGGTGGTACAAGTCATTATACCAATAGTAAACATTCACTGATTATATTTCACTTCTTTTGTCATTCCTAATCAATTGGTTAACCATTTAACCAATTAACTAATCGATTGTTTGATTAATCTTTCAGTCATTTAATCAGTCAAGTTTATCGAAATCTTTTCAACACCATTTGCAATCTCATGAACGACATGCAGCATACACTATAGCGATATATCCACATTTAAGTGAGGATAAATATCGCTTTCAGAATTTGGCACACGGTCATCAAGTCCGGGGGGGGGGGCTGAGAGTAAGATTACATAGCCCCTAGTGTTCGACTAGTACCTTTTTGTTTCGATCCCGAAAGGATGAAATGGAAATAATTATATATTCTTATACGGTACCCACGGGGGATCTTTCTGATTTGGCGGGCGCCTCTTGTTTTCTTAACGAAACATTTTCAAACTTGGGACACTGGTAGAATGTGTCATATAAAACATCTTTTACTTTTAGTGTTATTGAGAGAATTTTATCTTTTTAAAGTTATTTCGTGTTAAAATTGTTGCATTTCGGTAATTTCAACCAATCACTGACGTCTATTGAGGTGAAAACAATTACTGCTGCGGAATCTAAACAACACGTTGTGCGGTGTAATGGGATCTTTTCTCTTGAATAAAATTAGTGCCGTTGTTTGTCAACAACAACTATCAGCGGTACTGTTATTTATGACAGGGTTCGGATTTTAGAGTTAGGGTTAGGGTTAGGGTTGGAGTTAGGGTAATGAGTATTTTTGCAAAAATACTCATAAAGATCAGAAAGATCCCCCCACGGGAACAATTTGAGGGAATTTGTTTTTTTAATACCATCATCAGAAGTGACATGTGTGTAAATGTCACTTCTGACATGTGTGTAAATAATTCACAAAAAAAAAAAAAAAGTTGTGCCCCAGGTGAGGATCGAACTCACGACCTTCAGATATCTCTGATTGTATATATGATTATGAGACTGACGCGCTGCCTACTGCGCTACCGAGGCCACTGAGTGAACGTTTCTACTTTTGTGATAATATTTTAGCTATGGGCTGGTGTTTATGGATGTGAGCGTGTACGCGTGTGCGCGTGTGTATGTGTGTGTGTGTGTGCTTGGCTGGCTGACGTGTCGTTTCTGTGTGTGTATCAGTTAAGGAGTTTATGTGCCCGAAATATGTGATTCTGTGTGTGTGTGTGTGTGTGTGTGTGTGTGTGTGTGTGTGTGTGTGTGTGTGCGCGCGCGCGCGTGTGTGCGTGCGCGCGTATTTATGCGTGTACGTGTGTCTGTATATGTATTTGCGTATTCTATACATGCGTGTGATTCTGTGCAAAAACTCGACTCGGGAGTCAGGATCTCAAATTAAGAGTCTCTAGAATGTCGGACAAATTTTACTGCAGTACTAATCGATATATACATGTATGCCCAGAACCTTCGTATATTTTTTTGTACCACGACAGCGGGTCATCAGGCGAATAATAAGCACACGTACAGATTCTGTTTCACTTCACTTTACATTATAAGTCAATTAGTTAATTATTTAACCAATTAACAAATCGATTGCTTCAGTATCTTAATCGATATCTTAATCAATCCATTAAGTTTATCAAAATCCTTCCATCACCATTCGCGACCTCATCAACTACTTGCCCTCTCTGCTCCAGATCCCTTTCAGATTTGTCCTCTCGTCCACTGTCAATGTAAGAACTTTCGTTCAATGCTCAACACATTCTGGTATGCCACCAACTTCGAAATTTCTAAGAAATCTTATTCATTTTCTTCAAGCCACAAATATAACGGAATATTTATGGAATTAACGAAATTGTCTGCGAATGTTAATCTTCCCTGTTAAATAAAAATTTAACTTCAAAGAAAAAAACGAAGCCAATCATCCCTGGTGGGATTCGAACCCACGACCTCTGGATTAGAAGTCCAGCGCGCTATCCGCTGCGCTACAGGGACAATACAAATTTAGCTTTTTCTAAATAGTTTTTAACACGAAATCTGTAATGTTAAGTTTTCTTTGTGTAGATATACGCCCATATGTACGTCTAAATATACACGTATAAAGTGAAAGCTGCATATTGTAATCACTTACCAAACAGGTATTGTTATCATATTTAGTGCATCAGACACAGAACATTACTATATCCGCTGCTTTATGTTATCTACTCGACATGAGTCGCACGAACTTCTAGAGATGGCAACCACCAGATTTTCCTCCAGAAAAAGTTGGATGATCATGGTTGGAACGCTTAAGTATAAGGTCTGATGGACAGCAGATAGGATCACACTAAGTACGAGGGATAAATCATGGAATACATAGTAATTTCATAACCCTTTTGTATGATACCCACGAGAACAACTTGAGGTAATTTCTTTCTTTAGCAGAATAATATAAAAACAGGTTCTGCCATTTCAATTAAAAAAAAAAAAAAAAATGTACACTCCAGGTAAGGGCCGAACTCACGACCATCAGATTCTCCTACTTTTATACCTGATTAGGAGACTCAGGCGCTGCCTACCGCGATATCGAGGACGTAGCGGAAGAGACCAATATTTTATGATTATAGTCTAGACTCTTCATAGATTCCACCAAAGCCAGCCCAGAAGCTGTTTTGCTGCATAATGCCAATCAAAACCTTCAATACCATTAGCACATGCTGCAGGATTAAAAGAAACTTATGAATCAATGGATAAGATTTTGTACTTGATTAAATATTCTGAGCACAAGTGGAATATATGAGGGGACTTGGAAGTTATTGGTTTGCTTCTTGGGTTGCAAATGGGGTATACAAAGCATCAGTGCTTTTTGAGCCTTTGGAACAGCAGAGATTACAAGCATCACTATGATCAGAAAGAGTGGCCAAAGAGAAGTGATTTCATTTCAAGGAGATACAACGTTAAATATATCCCTTTAGTTGACCCTCAGAAAATTAACCTTCCTCCTTTACACATTAAACTTGGCTTGTTTCAGAATTTTGTTAAGGCCATGAATGAAGACGGTGAAGGATTCAAATATCTCAGTGAAAAATTTCTTTCTAGCAAATTAAAAGATTAAAGCTGGTGTTTTTAATGGGCCTAATTCTAATTTATGATGAGCTTTTTTCAACAAAAATTAAGCCCAGTAGTGATAACTGCTTGGGAAAAGTTTGTCTCTCTTGTAAAATCATTTTTGGGAAATGAAAAATCATCTAACTACGTTGCAATTGTGAATATTTTGAAAGCTTATAAGCAACTTGGAGCAAGAATGTGTCTAAGAATGCATTTTTTCCACTCTAATTTTGACTTTTTTCCACCCAATGTGGGTGATGTAAGCGATGAGCCTGGTAAACGATTTCATCAAGAAATCAAAGAAATAGAAAGCCGCTACAGTGGCAGACTTGCACCAAACATACTGACGGACTACTTTTGGTTTTTGAAACGAAGAAACGGACATGCAGCATAAGCGTAAAAGACGACGCCAAAGCTATTTTTGAGAAAACATAAAAATAATAATACTCACTTTACACTTTTGTTTTGTGTTTTATTGGTTTTAGAGCTACTTGTCCACCATGCTGCTCTTGTTCTTATGCCAAATAACGGTAATTTACGCTTAACATAACATTCATTTTATTTGTCATGAATTTTCACATTATTGTAATTTTGATAGCAGTATAATAATGAAAGCACAAAAACGTGACGTGCTAAAGCAAAAAATGATTGCAGATTCGGAATCAGCGCTCCCAAAATACCTTTGAGCACCATTTCGTCCAACAGTAGCAAACATTTTGTCGCCTAGTGTTATGGTCTGTTGGTTTCTTGATGACACTAAATATGAAGAGTAGATTACAAGATGCATTGAATTTTATACAATACCCATGGAACAATTTGAGGTTATTTCTTTCTTTAACGCAATTTCCAAAAGAAGTACGACACATTTATAAAAACAATGTGAAATACAAACTCACGAACTTCAGATTCCTCTGACGACGTTAGATTATGAGACGGACACGCTGCCTACTGCATTACCGACGCAGCTGTTCACCATGTTCATATCTTATTATTATAGTCTCAGCATAGTTTTGCGAGTGCATGTGTGTGTGTAAATGTGTTTTTGTGTATTCTATATGTACAGCTGACTGTGTGCAGGTAATCGTCTCAGAATCTCAAATTAAGAATTCCCAAAATGTTTTACAAATTTTACTGCAGATCTAATTGATATGCATGTATGCTCATAGTCCAGTTGTGCAGCAATCTTGCAGAACCTTATAATATTCTGCTGTACCTCGGTGGTACAAGTCATTATACCAATAGTAAACATTCACTGATTATATTTCACTTCTTTTGTCATTCCTAATCAATTGGTTAACCATTTAACCAATTAACTAATCGATTGTTTGATTAATCTTTCAGTCATTTAATCAGTCAAGTTTATCGAAATCTTTTCAACACCATTTGCAATCTCATGAACGACATGCAGCATACACTATAGCGATATATCCACATTTAAGTGAGGATAAATATCGCTTTCAGAATTTGGCACACGGTCATCAAGTCCGGGGGGGGGGGCTGAGAGTAAGATTACATAGCCCCTAGTGTTCGACTAGTACCTTTTTGTTTCGATCCCGAAAGGATGAAATGGAAATAATTATATATTCTTATACGGTACCCACGGGGGATCTTTCTGATTTGGCGGGCGCCTCTTGTTTTCTTAACGAAACATTTTCAAACTTGGGACACTGGTAGAATGTGTCATATAAAACATCTTTTACTTTTAGTGTTATTGAGAGAATTTTATCTTTTTAAAGTTATTTCGTGTTAAAATTGTTGCATTTCGGTAATTTCAACCAATCACTGACGTCTATTGAGGTGAAAACAATTACTGCTGCGGAATGTAAACAACACGTTGTGCGGTGTAATGGGATCTTTTCTCTTGAATAAAATTAGTGCCGTTGTTTGTCAACAACAACTATCAGCGGTACTGTTATTTATGACAGGGTTCGGATTTTAGAGTTAGGGTTAGGGTTAGGGTTGGAGTTAGGGTAATGAGTATTTTTGCAAAAATACTCATAAAGATCAGAAAGATCCCCCCACGGGAACAATTTGAGGGAATTTGTTTTTTTAATACCATCATCAGAAGTGACATGTGTGTAAATGTCACTTCTGACATGTGTGTAAATAATTCACAAAAAAAAAAAAAAAGTTGTGCCCCAGGTGAGGATCGAACTCACGACCTTCAGATATCTCTGATTGTATATATGATTATGAGACTGACGCGCTGCCTACTGCGCTACCGAGGCCACTGAGTGAACGTTTCTACTTTTGTGATAATATTTTAGCTATGGGCTGGTGTTTATGGATGTGAGCGTGTACGCGTGTGCGCGTGTGTATGTGTGTGTGTGTGTGCTTGGCTGGCTGACGTGTCGTTTCTGTGTGTGTATCAGTTAAGGAGTTTATGTGCCCGAAATATGTGATTCTGTGTGTGTGTGTGTGTGTGTGTGTGTGTGTGTGTGTGTGTGTGTGTGTGTGTGTGTGCGCGCGCGTGTGTGTGCGTGCGCGCGTATTTATGCGTGTACGTGTGTCTGTATATGTATTTGCGTATTCTATACATGCGTGTGATTCTGTGCAAAAACTCGACTCGGGAGTCAGGATCTCAAATTAAGAGTCTCTAGAATGTCGTACAAATTTTACTGCAGTACTAATCGATATATACATGTATGCCCAGAACCTTCGTATATTTTTTTGTACCACGACAGCGGGTCATCAGGCGAATAATAAGCACACGTACAGATTCTGTTTCACTTCACTTTACATTATAAGTCAATTAGTTAATTATTTAACCAATTAACAAATCGATTGCTTCAGTATCTTAATCGATATCTTAATCAATCCATTAAGTTTATCAAAATCCTTCCATCACCATTCGCGACCTCATCAACTACTTGCCCTCTCTGCTCCAGATCCCTTTCAGATTTGTCCTCTCGTCCACTGTCAATGTAAGAACTTTCGTTCAATGCTCAACACATTCTGGTATGCCACCAACTTCGAAATTTCTAAGAAATCTTATTCATTTTCTTCAAGCCACAAATATAACGGAATATTTATGGAATTAACGAAATTGTCTGCGAATGTTAATCTTCCCTGTTAAATAAAAATTTAACTTCAAAGAAAAAAACGAAGCCAATCATCCCTGGTGGGATTCGAACCCACGACCTCTGGATTAGAAGTCCAGCGCGCTATCCGCTGCGCTACAGGGACAATACAAATTTAGCTTTTTCTAAATAGTTTTTAACACGAAATCTGTAATGTTAAGTTTTCTTTGTGTAGATATACGCCCATATGTACGTCTAAATATACACGTATAAAGTGAAAGCTGCATATTGTAATCACTTACCAAACAGGTATTGTTATCATATTTAGTGCATCAGACACAGAACATTACTATATCCGCTGCTTTATGTTATCTACTCGACATGAGTCGCACGAACTTCTAGAGATGGCAACCACCAGATTTTCCTCCAGAAAAAGTTGGATGATCATGGTTGGAACGCTTAAGTATAAGGTCTGATGGACAGCAGATAGGATCACACTAAGTACGAGGGATAAATCATGGAATACATAGTAATTTCATAACCCTTTTGTATGATACCCACGAGAACAACTTGAGGTAATTTCTTTCTTTAGCAGAATAATATAAAAACAGGTTCTGCCATTTCAATTAAAAAAAAAAAAAAAAATGTACACTCCAGGTAAGGGCCGAACTCACGACCATCAGATTCTCCTACTTTTATACCTGATTAGGAGACTCAGGCGCTGCCTACCGCGATATCGAGGACGTAGCGGAAGAGACCAATATTTTATGATTATAGTCTAGACTCTTCATAGATTCCACCAAAGCCAGCCCAGAAGCTGTTTTGCTGCATAATGCCAATCAAAACCTTCAATACCATTAGCACATGCTGCAGGATTAAAAGAAACTTATGAATCAATGGATAAGATTTTGTACTTGATTAAATATTCTGAGCACAAGTGGAATATATGAGGGGACTTGGAAGTTATTGGTTTGCTTCTTGGGTTGCAAATGGGGTATACAAAGCATCAGTGCTTTTTGAGCCTTTGGAACAGCAGAGATTACAAGCATCACTATGATCAGAAAGAGTGGCCAAAGAGAAGTGATTTCATTTCAAGGAGATACAACGTTAAATATATCCCTTTAGTTGACCCTCAGAAAATTAACCTTCCTCCTTTACACATTAAACTTGGCTTGTTTCAGAATTTTGTTAAGGCCATGAATGAAGACGGTGAAGGATTCAAATATCTCAGTGAAAAATTTCTTTCTAGCAAATTAAAAGATTAAAGCTGGTGTTTTTAATGGGCCTAATTCTAATTTATGATGAGCTTTTTTCAACAAAAATTAAGCCCAGTAGTGATAACTGCTTGGGAAAAGTTTGTCTCTCTTGTAAAATCATTTTTGGGAAATGAAAAATCATCTAACTACGTTGCAATTGTGAATATTTTGAAAGCTTATAAGCAACTTGGAGCAAGAATGTGTCTAAGAATGCATTTTTTCCACTCTAATTTTGACTTTTTTCCACCCAATGTGGGTGATGTAAGCGATGAGCCTGGTAAACGATTTCATCAAGAAATCAAAGAAATAGAAAGCCGCTACAGTGGCAGACTTGCACCAAACATACTGACGGACTACTTTTGGTTTTTGAAACGAAGAAACGGACATGCAGCATAAGCGTAAAAGACGACGCCAAAGCTATTTTTGAGAAAACATAAAAATAATAATACTCACTTTACACTTTTGTTTTGTGTTTTATTGGTTTTAGAGCTACTTGTCCACCATGCTGCTCTTGTTCTTATGCCAAATAACGGTAATTTACGCTTAACATAACATTCATTTTATTTGTCATGAATTTTCACATTATTGTAATTTTGATAGCAGTATAATAATGAAAGCACAAAAACGTGACGTGCTAAAGCAAAAAATGATTGCAGATTCGGAATCAGCGCTCCCAAAATACCTTTGAGCACCATTTCGTCCAACAGTAGCAAACATTTTGTCGCCTAGTGTTATGGTCTGTTGGTTTCTTGATGACACTAAATATGAAGAGTAGATTACAAGATGCATTGAATTTTATACAATACCCATGGAACAATTTGAGGTTATTTCTTTCTTTAACGCAATTTCCAAAAGAAGTACGACACATTTATAAAAACAATGTGAAATACAAACTCACGAACTTCAGATTCCTCTGACGACGTTAGATTATGAGACGGACACGCTGCCTACTGCATTACCGACGCAGCTGTTCACCATGTTCATATCTTATTATTATAGTCTCAGCATAGTTTTGCGAGTGCATGTGTGTGTGTAAATGTGTTTTTGTGTATTCTATATGTACAGCTGACTGTGTGCAGGTAATCGTCTCAGAATCTCAAATTAAGAATTCCCAAAATGTTTTACAAATTTTACTGCAGATCTAATTGATATGCATGTATGCTCATAGTCCAGTTGTGCAGCAATCTTGCAGAACCTTATAATATTCTGCTGTACCTCGGTGGTACAAGTCATTATACCAATAGTAAACATTCACTGATTATATTTCACTTCTTTTGTCATTCCTAATCAATTGGTTAACCATTTAACCAATTAACTAATCGATTGTTTGATTAATCTTTCAGTCATTTAATCAGTCAAGTTTATCGAAATCTTTTCAACACCATTTGCAATCTCATGAACGACATGCAGCATACACTATAGCGATATATCCACATTTAAGTGAGGATAAATATCGCTTTCAGAATTTGGCACACGGTCATCAAGTCCGGGGGGGGGGCTGAGAGTAAGATTACATAGCCCCTAGTGTTCGACTAGTACCTTTTTGTTTCGATCCCGAAAGGATGAAATGGAAATAATTATATATTCTTATACGGTACCCACGGGGGATCTTTCTGATTTGGCGGGCGCCTCTTGTTTTCTTAACGAAACATTTTCAAACTTGGGAAACTGGTAGAATGTGTCATATAAAACATCTTTTACTTTTAGTGTTATTGAGAGAATTTTATCTTTTTAAAGTTATTTTGTGTTAAAATTGTTGCATTTCGGTAATTTCAACCAATCACTGACGTCTATTGAGGTGAAAACAATTACTGCTGCGGAATCTAAACAACACGTTGTGCGGTGTAATGGGATCTTTTCTCTTGAATAAAATTAGTGCCGTTGTTTGTCAACAACAACTATCAGCGGTACTGTTATTTATGACAGGGTTCGGATTTTAGAGTTAGGGTTAGGGTTAGGGTTGGAGTTAGGGTAATGAGTATTTTTGCAAAAATACTCATAAAGATCAGAAAGATCCCCCCACGGGAACAATTTGAGGGAATTTGTTTTTTTAATACCATCATCAGAAGTGACATGTGTGTAAATGTCACTTCTGACATGTGTGTAAATAATTCACAAAAAAAAAAAAAAAGTTGTGCCCCAGGTGAGGATCGAACTCACGACCTTCAGATATCTCTGATTGTATATATGATTATGAGACTGACGCGCTGCCTACTGCGCTACCGAGGCCACTGAGTGAACGTTTCTACTTTTGTGATAATATTTTAGCTATGGGCTGGTGTTTATGGATGTGAGCGTGTACGCGTGTGCGCGTGTGTATGTGTGTGTGTGTGTGCTTGGCTGGCTGACGTGTCGTTTCTGTGTGTGTATCAGTTAAGGAGTTTATGTGCCCGAAATATGTGATTCTGTGTGTGTGTGTGTGTGTGTGTGTGTGTGTGTGTGTGTGTGTGAGTGTGTGCGCGCGCGCGCGCGTGTGTGTGCGTGCGCGCGTATTTATGCGTGTACGTGTGTCTGTATATGTATTTGCGTATTCTATACATGCGTGTGATTCTGTGCAAAAACTCGACTCGGGAGTCAGGATCTCAAATTAAGAGTCTCTAGAATGTCGTACAAATTTTACTGCAGTACTAATCGATATATACATGTATGCCCAGAACCTTCGTATATTTTTTTGTACCACGACAGCGGGTCATCAGGCGAATAATAAGCACACGTACAGATTCTGTTTCACTTCACTTTACATTATAAGTCAATTAGTTAATTATTTAACCAATTAACAAATCGATTGCTTCAGTATCTTAATCGATATCTTAATCAATCCATTAAGTTTATCAAAATCCTTCCATCACCATTCGCGACCTCATCAACTACTTGCCCTCTCTGCTCCAGATCCCTTTCAGATTTGTCCTCTCGTCCACTGTCAATGTAAGAACTTTCGTTCAATGCTCAACACATTCTGGTATGCCACCAACTTCGAAATTTCTAAGAAATCTTATTCATTTTCTTCAATCCACAAATATAACGGAATATTTATGGAATTAACGAAATTGTCTGCGAATGTTAATCTTCCCTGTTAAATAAAAATTTAACTTCAAAGAAAAAAACGAAGCCAATCATCCCTGGTGGGATTCGAACCCACAACCTCTGGATTAGAAGTCCAGCGCGCTATCCGCTGCGCTACAGGGACAATACAAATTTAGCTTTTTCTAAATAGTTTTTAACACGAAATCTGTAATGTTAAGTTTTCTTTGTGTAGATATACGCCCATATGTACGTCTAAATATACACGTATAAAGTGAAAGCTGCATATTGTAATCACTTACCAAACAGGTATTGTTATCATATTTAGTGCATCAGACACAGAACATTACTATATCCGCTGCTTTATGTTATCTACTCGACATGAGTCGCACGAACTTCTAGAGATGGCAACCACCAGATTTTCCTCCAGAAAAAGTTGGATGATCATGGTTGGAACGCTTAAGTATAAGGTCTGATGGACAGCAGATAGGATCACACTAAGTACGAGGGATAAATCATGGAATACATAGTAATTTCATAATCCTTTTGTATGATACCCACGAGAACAACTTGAGGTAATTTCTTTCTTTAGCAGAATAATATAAAAACAGGTTCTGCCATTTCAATTTAAAAAAAAAAAAAAAATGTACACTCCAGGTAAGGGCCGAACTCACGACCATCAGATTCTCCTACTTTTATACCTGATTAGGAGACTCAGGCGCTGCCTACCGCGATATCGAGGACGTAGCGGAAGAGACCAATATTTTATGATTATAGTCTAGACTCTTCATAGATTCCACCAAAGCCAGCCCAGAAGCTGTTTTGCTGCATAATGCCAATCAAAACCTTCAATACCATTAGCACATGCTGCAGGATTAAAAGAAACTTATGAATCAATGGATAAGATTTTGTACTTGATTAAATATTCTGAGCACAAGTGGAATATATGAGGGGACTTGGAAGTTATTGGTTTGCTTCTTGGGTTGCAAATGGGGTATACAAAGCATCAGTGCTTTTTGAGCCTTTGGAACAGCAGAGATTACAAGCATCACTATGATCAGAAAGAGTGGCCAAAGAGAAGTGATTTCATTTCAAGGAGATACAACGTTAAATATATCCCTTTAGTTGACCCTCAGAAAATTAACCTTCCTCCTTTACACATTAAACTTGGCTTGTTTCAGAATTTTGTTAAGGCCATGAATGAAGACGGTGAAGGATTCAAATATCTCAGTGAAAAATTTCTTTCTAGCAAATTAAAAGATTAAAGCTGGTGTTTTTAATGGGCCTAATTCTAATTTATGATGAGCTTTTTTCAACAAAAATTAAGCCCAGTAGTGATAACTGCTTGGGAAAAGTTTGTTTCTCTTGTAAAATCATTTTTGGGAAATGAAAAATCATCTAACTACGTTGCAATTGTGAATATTTTGAAAGCTTATAAGCAACTTGGAGCAAGAATGTGTCTAAGAATGCATTTTTTCCACTCTAATCTTGACTTTTTTTCCACCCAATATGGGTGATGTAAGCGATGAGCCTGGTAAACGATTTCATCAAGAAATCAAAGAAATAGAAAGCCGCTGCAGTGGCAGACTTGCACCAAACATACTGACGGACTACTTTTGGTTTTTGAAACGAAGAAACGGACATGCAGCATAAGCGTAAAAGACGACGCCAAAGCTATTTTTGAGAAAACATAAAAATAATAATACTCACTTTACACTTTTGTTTTGTGTTTTATTGGTTTT
The DNA here is from genome assembly GCF_046866305.1 of Octopus bimaculoides. Classification (NCBI taxonomy): domain Eukaryota; kingdom Metazoa; phylum Mollusca; class Cephalopoda; order Octopoda; family Octopodidae; genus Octopus; species Octopus bimaculoides. Next base: position 31,651,517 of record NC_142943.1, on the reverse strand, counting down.
AGAGCTACTTGTCCACCATGCTGCTCTTGTTCTTATGCCAAATAACGGTAATTTACACTTAACATAACATTCATTTTATTTGTCATGAATTTTCACATTATTGTAATTTTGATAGCAGTATAATAATGAAAGCACAAAAACGTGACGTGCTAAAGCAAAAAATGATTGCAGATTCGGAATCAGCGCTCCCAAAATACCTTTGAGCACCATTTCGTCCAACAGTAGCAAACATTTTGTCGCCTAGTGTTATGGTCTGTTGGTTTCTTGATGACACTAAATATGAAGAGTAGATTACAAGATGCATTGAATTTTATACAATACCCATGGAACAATTTGAGGTTATTTCTTTCTTTAACGCAATTTCCAAAAGAAGTACGACACATTTATAAAAACAATGTGAAATACAAACTCACGAACTTCAGATTCCTCTGACGACGTTAGATTATGAGACGGACACGCTGCCTACTGCATTACCGACGCAGCTGTTCACCATGTTCATATCTTATTATTATAGTCTCAGCATAGTTTTGCGAGTGCATGTGTGTGTGTAAATGTGTTTTTGTGTATTCTATATGTACAGCTGACTGTGTGCAGGTAATCGTCTCAGAATCTCAAATTAAGAATTCCCAAAATGTTTTACAAATTTTACTGCAGATCTAATCGATATGCATGTATGCTCATAGTCCAGTTGTGCAGCAATCTTGCAGAACCTTATAATATTCTGCTGTACCTCGGTGGTACAAGTCATTATACCAATAGTAAACATTCACTGATTATATTTCACTTCTTTTGTCATTCCTAATCAATTGGTTAACCATTTAACCAATTAACTAATCGATTGTTTGATTAATCTTTCAGTCATTTAATCAGTCAAGTTTATCGAAATCTTTTCAACACCATTTGCAATCTCATGAACGACATGCAGCATACACTATAGCGATATATCCACATTTAAGTGAGGATAAATATCGCTTTCAGAATTTGGCACACGGTCATCAAGTCCGGGGGGGGGGGCTGAGAGTAAGATTACATAGCCCCTAGTGTTCGACTAGTACCTTTTTGTTTCGATCCCGAAAGGATGAAATGGAAATAATTATATATTCTTATACGGTACCCACGGGGGATCTTTCTGATTTGGCGGGCGCCTCTTGTTTTCTTAACGAAACATTTTCAAACTTGGGACACTGGTAGAATGTGTCATATAAAACATCTTTTACTTTTAGTGTTATTGAGAAAATTTTATCTTTTTAAAGTTATTTCGTGTTAAAATTGTTGCATTTCGGTAATTTCAACCAATCACTGACGTCTATTGAGGTGAAAACAATTACTGCTGCGGAATGTAAACAACACGTTGTGCGGTGTAATGGGATCTTTTCTCTTGAATAAAATTAGTGCCGTTGTTTGTCAACAACAACTATCAGCGGTACTGTTATTTATGACAGGGTTCGGATTTTAGAGTTAGGGTGAGGGTTAGGGTTGGGGTTAGGGTAATGAGTATTTTTGCAAAAATACTCATAAAGATCAGAAAGATCCCCCCACGGGAACAATTTGAGGGAATTTGTTTTTTTAATACCATCATCAGAAGTGACATGTGTGTAAATGTCACTTCTGACATGTGTGTAAATAATTCACAAAAAAAAAAAACATGTTGTGCCCCGGGTGAGGATCGAACTCACGACCTTCAGATATCTCTGATTGTATATTTGATTATGAGACTGACGCGCTGCCTACTGCGCTACCGAGGCCACTGAGTGAACGTTTCTACTTTTGTGATAATATTTTAGCTATGGGCTGGTGTTTATGGATGTGAGCGTGTACGCGTGCGCGCGTGTGTATGTGTGTGTGTGTGTGCTTGTCTGGCTGACGTGTCGTTTCTGTGTGTGTATCAGTTAAGGAGTTTATGTGCCCGAAATATGTGATTCTGTGTGTGTGTGTGTGTGTGTGTGTGTGTGTGTGTGTGTGTGTATGTGTGTGTGTGCGCGCGCGCGTATTTATGCGTGTACGTGTGTCTGTATATGTATTTGCGTATTCTATACATGCGTGTGATTCTGTGCAAAAACTCGACTCGGGAGTCAGGATCTCAAATTAAGAGTCTCTAGAATGTCGTACAAATTTTACTGCAGTACTAATCGATATATACATGTATGCCCAGAACCTTCGTATATTTTTTTGTACCACGACAGCGGGTCATCAGGCGAATAATAAGCACACGTACAGATTCTGTTTCACTTCTCTTTACATTATAAGTCAATTAGTTAATTATTTAACCAATTAACAAATCGATTGCTTCAGTATCTTAATCGATATCTTAATCAATCCATTAAGTTTATCAAAATCCTTCCATCACCATTCGCGACCTCATCAACTACTTGCCCTCTCTGCTCCAGATCCCTTTCAGATTTGTCCTCTCGTCCACTGTCAATGTAAGAACTTTCGTTCAATGCTCAACACATTCTGGTATGCCACCAACTTCGAAATTTCTAAGAAATCTTATTCATTTTCTTCAATCCACAAATATAACGGAATATTTATGGAATTAACGAAATTGTCTGCGAATGTTAATCTTCCCTGTTAAATAAAAATTTAACTTCAAAGAAAAAAACGAAGCCAATCATCCCTGGTGGGATTCGAACCCACGACCTCTGGATTAGAAGTCCAGCGCGCTATCCGCTGCGCTACAGGGACAATACAAATTTAGCTTTTTCTAAATAGTTTTTAACACGAAATCTGTAATGTTAAGTTTTCTTTGTGTAGATATACGCCCATATGTACGTCTAAATATACACGTATAAAGTGAAAGCTGCATATTGTAATCACTTACCAAACAGGTATTGTTATCATATTTAGTGCATCAGACACAGAACATTACTATATCCGCTGCTTTATGTTATCTACTCGACATGAGTCGCACGAACTTCTAGAAATGGCAACCACCAGATTTTCCTCCAGAAAAAGTTGGATGATCATGGTTGGAACGCTTAAGTATAAGGTCTGATGGACAGCAGATAGGATCACACTAAGTACGAGGGATAAATCATGGAATACATAGTAATTTCATAATCCTTTTGTATGATACCCACGAGAACAACTTGAGGTAATTTCTTTCTTTAGCAGAATAATATAAAAACAGGTTCTGCCATTTCAATTTTAAAAAAAAAAAAAAATGTACACTCCAGGTAAGGGCCGAACTCACGACCATCAGATTCTCCTACTTTTATACCTGATTAGGAGACTCAGGCGCTGCCTACCGCGATATCGAGGACGTAGCGGAAGAGACCAATATTTTATGATTATAGTCTAGACTCTTCATAGATTCCACCAAAGCCAGCCCAGAAGCTGTTTTGCTGCATAATGCCAATCAAAACCTTCAATACCATTAGCACATGCTGCAGGATTAAAAGAAACTTATGAATCAATGGATAAGATTTTGTACTTGATTAAATATTCTGAGCACAAGTGGAATATATGAGGGGACTTGGAAGTTATTGGTTTGCTTCTTGGGTTGCAAATGGGGTATACAAAGCATCAGTGCTTTTTGAGCCTTTGGAACAGCAGAGATTACAAGCATCACTATGATCAGAAAGAGTGGCCAAAGAGAAGTGATTTCATTTCAAGGAGATACAACGTTAAATATATCCCTTTAGTTGACCCTCAGAAAATTAACCTTCCTCCTTTACACATTAAACTTGGCTTGTTTCAGAATTTTGTTAAGGCCATGAATGAAGACGGTGAAGGATTCAAATATCTCAGTGAAAAATTTCTTTCTAGCAAATTAAAAGATTAAAGCTGGTGTTTTTAATGGGCCTAATTCTAATTTATGATGAGCTTTTTTCAAGAAAAATTAAGCCCAGTAGTGATAACTGCTTGGGAAAAGTTTGTTTCTCTTGTAAAATCATTTTTGGGAAATGAAAAATCATCTAACTACGTTGCAATTGTGAATATTTTGAAAGCTTATAAGCAACTTGGAGCAAGAATGTGTCTAAGAATGCATTTTTTCCTCTCTAATCTTGACTTTTTTTCCACCCAATATGGGTGATGTAAGCGATGAGCCTGGTAAACGATTTCATCAAGAAATCAAAGAAATAGAAAGCCGCTACAGTGGCAGACTTGCACCAAACATACTGACGGACTACTTTTGGTTTTTGAAACGAAGAAACGGATATGCAGCATAAGCGTAAAAGACGACGCCAAAGCTATTTTTGAGAAAACATAAAAATAATAATACTCACTTTACACTTTTGTTTTGTGTTTTATTGGTTTTAGAGCTACTTGTCCACCATGTTGCTCTTGTTCTTATGCCAAATAACGGTAATTTACGCTTAACATAACATTCATTTTATTTGTCATGAATTTTCACATTATTGTAATTTTGATAGCAGTATAATAATGAAAGCACAAAAGCGTGACGTGCTAAAGCAAAAAATGATTGCAGATTCGGAATATGCGCTCCCAAAATACCTTTGAGCACCATTTTGTCCAACAGTAGCAAACATTTTGTCGCCTAGTGTTATGGTCTGTTGGTTTCTTGATGACACTAAATATGAAGAGTAGATTACAAGATGCATTGAATTTTATACAATACCCATGGAACAATTTGAGGTTATTTCTTTCTTTAACGCAATTTCCAAAAGAAGTACGACACATTTATAAAAACAATGTGAAATACAAACTCACGAACTTCAGATTCCTCTGACGACGTTAGATTATGAGACGGACACGCTGCCTACTGCATTACCGACGCAGCTGTTCACCATGTTCATATCTTATTATTATAGTCACAGCATAGTTTTGCGAGTGCATGTGTGTGTGTAAATGTGTTTTTGTGTATTCTATATGTACAGCTGACTGTGTGCAGGTAATCGTCTCAGAATCTCAAATTAAGAATTCCCAAAATGTTTTACAAATTTTACTGCAGATCTAATTGATATGCATGTATGCTCATAGTCCAGTTGTGCAGCAATCTTGCAGAACCTTATAATATTCTGCTGTACCTCGGTGGTACAAGTCATTATACCAATAGTAAACATTCACTGATTATATTTCACTTCTTTTGTCATTCATAATCAATTGGTTAACCATTTAACCAATTAACTAATCGATTGTTTGATTAATCTTTCAGTCATTTAATCAGTCAAGTTTATCGAAATCTTTTCAACACCATTTGCAATCTCATGAACGACATGCAGCATACACTATAGCGATATATCCACATTTAAGTGAGGATAAATATCGCTTTCAGAATTTGGCACACGGTCATCAAGTCCGGGGGGGGGGGGGCTGAGAGTAAGATTACATAGCCCCTAGTGTTCGACTAGTACCTTTTTGTTTCGATCCCGAAAGGATGAAATGGAAATAATTATATATTCTTATACGGTACCCACGGGGGATCTTTCTGATTTGGCGGGCGCCTCTTGTTTTCTTAACGAAGCATTTTCAAACTTGGGACACTGGTAGAATGTGTCATATAAAACATCTCTTACTTTTAGTGTTATTGAGAGAATTTTATCTTTTTAAAGTTATTTCGTGTTAAAATTGTTGCATTTCGGTAATATCAACCAATCACTGACGTCTATTGAGGTGAAAACAATTACTGCTGCGGAATGTAAACAACACGTTGTGCGGTGTAATGGGATCTTTTCTCTTGAATAAAATTAGTGCCGTTGTTTGTCAACAACAACTATCAGCGGTACTGTTATTTATGACAGGGTTCGGATTTTAGAGTTAGGGTTAGGGTTAGGGTTGGGGTTAGGGTAATGAGTATTTTTGCAAAAATACTCATAAAGATCAGAAAGATCCCCCCACGGGAACAATTTGAGGGAATTTGTTTTTTTAATACCATCATCAGAAGTGACATGTGTGTAAATGTCACTTCTGACATGTGTGTAAATAATTCACAAAAAAAAAAAAAAAAGTTGCGCCCCAGGTGAGGATCGAACTCACGACCTTCAGATATCTCTGATTGCATATATGATTATGAGACTGACGCGCTGCCTACTGCGCTACCGAGGCCACTGAGTGAACGTTTCTACTTTCGTGATAATAATTTAGCTATGGGCTGGTGTTTATGGATGTGAGCGTGTACGCGTGCGCGCGTGTGTATGTGTGTGTGTGTGTGCTTGGCTGGCTGACGTGTCGTTTCTGTGTGTGTATCAGTTAAGGAGTTTATGTGCCCGAAATATGTGATTCTGTGTGTGTGTGTGTGTGTGTGTGTGTGTGTGTGTGTGTGTGTGTGTGTGTGTGTGTGTGTGTGTGTGTGTGTGTGTGTGCGCGCGCGTGTGTGTGTGTGCGTGCGCACGTATTTATGCGTGTACGTGTGTCTGTATATGTATTTGCGTATTCTATACATGCGTGTGATTCTGTGCAAAAACTCGACTCGGGAGTCAGGATCTCAAATTAAGAGTCTCTAGAATGTCGTACAAATTTTACTGCAGTACTAATCGATATATACATGTATGCCCAGAACCTTCGTATATTTTTTTGTACCACGACAGCGGGTCATCAGGCGAATAATAAGCACACGTACAGATTCTGTTTCACTTCACTTTACATTATAAGTCAATTAGTTAATTATTTAACCAATTAACAAATCGATTGCTTCAGTATCTTAATCGATATCTTAATCAATCCATTAAGTTTATCAAAATCCTTCCATCACCATTCGCGACCTCATCAACTACTTGCCCTCTCTGCTCCAGATCCCTTTCAGATTTGTCCTCTCGTCCACTGTCAATGTAAGAACTTTCGTTCAATGCTCAACACATTCTGGTATGCCACCAACTTCGAAATTTCCAAGAAATCTTATTCATTTTCTTCAATCCACAAATATAACGGAATATTTATGGAATTAACGAAATTGTCTGCGAATGTTAATCTTCCCTGTTAAATAAAAATTTAACTTCCAAGAAAAAAACGAAGCCAATCATCCCTGGTGGGATTCGAACCCACGACCTCTGGATTAGAAGTCCAGCGCGCTATCCGCTGCGCTACAGGGACAATACAAATTTTACTTTTTCTAAATAGTTTTTAACACGAAATCTGTAATGTTAAGTTTTCTTTGTGTAGATATACGCCCATATGTACGTCTAAATATACACGTATAAAGTGAAAGCTGCATATTGTAATCACTTACCAAACAGGTATTGTTATCATATTTAGTGCATCAGACACAGAACATTACTATATCCGCTGCTTTATGTTATCTACTCGACATGAGTCGCACGAACTTCTAGAGATGGCAACCACCAGATTTTCCTCCAGAAAAAGTTGGATGATCATGGTTGGAACGCTTAAGTATAAGGTCTGATGGACAGCAGATAGGATCACACTAAGTACGAGGGATAAATCATGGAATACATAGTAATTTCATAACCCTTTTGTATGATACCCACGAGAACAACTTGAGGTAATTTCTTTCTTTAGCAGAATAATATAAAAACAGGTTCTGCCATTTCAATTAAAAAAAAAAAAAAAATGTACACTCCAGGTAAGGGCCGAACTCACGACCATCAGATTCTCCTACTTTTATACCTGATTAGGAGACTCAGGCGCTGCCTACCGCGATATCGAGGACGTAGCGGAAGAGACCAATATTTTATGATTATAGTCTAGACTCTTCATAGATTCCACCAAAGCCAGCCCAGAAGCTGTTTTGCTGCATAATGCCAATCAAAACCTTCAATACCATTAGCACATGCTGCAGGATTAAAAGAAACTTATGAATCAATGGATAAGATTTTGTACTTGATTAAATATTCTGAGCACAAGTGGAATATATGAGGGGACTTGGAAGTTATTGGTTTGCTTCTTGGGTTGCAAATGGGGTATACAAAGCATCAGTGCTTTTTGAGCCTTTGGAACAGCAGAGATTACAAGCATCACTATGATCAGAAAGAGTGGCCAAAGAGAAGTGATTTCATTTCAAGGAGATACAACGTTAAATATATCCCTTTAGTTGACCCTCAGAAAATTAACCTTCCTCCTTTACACATTAAACTTGGCTTGTTTCAGAATTTTGTTAAGGCCATGAATGAAGACGGTGAAGGATTCAAATATCTCAGTGAAAAATTTCTTTCTAGCAAATTAAAAGATTAAAGCTGGTGTTTTTAATGGGCCTAATTCTAATTTATGATGAGCTTTTTTCAACAAAAATTAAGCCCAGTAGTGATAACTGCTTGGGAAAAGTTTGTCTCTCTTGTAAAATCATTTTTGGGAAATGAAAAATCATCTAACTACGTTGCAATTGTGAATATTTTGAAAGCTTATAAGCAACTTGGAGCAAGAATGTGTCTAAGAATGCATTTTTTCCACTCTAATTTTGACTTTTTTCCACCCAATGTGGGTGATGTAAGCGATGAGCCTGGTAAACGATTTCATCAAGAAATCAAAGAAATAGAAAGCCGCTACAGTGGCAGACTTGCACCAAACATACTGACGGACTACTTTTGGTTTTTGAAACGAAGAAACGGACATGCAGCATAAGCGTAAAAGACGACGCCAAAGCTATTTTTGAGAAAACATAAAAATAATAATACTCACTTTACACTTTTGTTTTGTGTTTTATTGGTTTTAGAGCTACTTGTCCACCATGCTGCTCTTGTTCTTATGCCAAATAACGGTAATTTACGCTTAACATAACATTCATTTTATTTGTCATGAATTTTCACATTATTGTAATTTTGATAGCAGTATAATAATGAAAGCACAAAAACGTGACGTGCTAAAGCAAAAAATGATTGCAGATTCGGAATCAGCGCTCCCAAAATACCTTTGAGCACCATTTCGTCCAACAGTAGCAAACATTTTGTCGCCTAGTGTTATGGTCTGTTGGTTTCTTGATGACACTAAATATGAAGAGTAGATTACAAGATGCATTGAATTTTATACAATACCCATGGAACAATTTGAGGTTATTTCTTTCTTTAACGCAATTTCCAAAAGAAGTACGACACATTTATAAAAACAATGTGAAATACAAACTCACGAACTTCAGATTCCTCTGACGACGTTAGATTATGAGACGGACACGCTGCCTACTGCATTACCGACGCAGCTGTTCACCATGTTCATATCTTATTATTATAGTCTCAGCATAGTTTTGCGAGTGCATGTGTGTGTGTAAATGTGTTTTTGTGTATTCTATATGTACAGCTGACTGTGTGCAGGTAATCGTCTCAGAATCTCAAATTAAGAATTCCCAAAATGTTTTACAAATTTTACTGCAGATCTAATTGATATGCATGTATGCTCATAGTCCAGTTGTGCAGCAATCTTGCAGAACCTTATAATATTCTGCTGTACCTCGGTGGTACAAGTCATTATACCAATAGTAAACATTCACTGATTATATTTCACTTCTTTTGTCATTCCTAATCAATTGGTTAACCATTTAACCAATTAACTAATCGATTGTTTGATTAATCTTTCAGTCATTTAATCAGTCAAGTTTATCGAAATCTTTTCAACACCATTTGCAATCTCATGAACGACATGCAGCATACACTATAGCGATATATCCACATTTAAGTGAGGATAAATATCGCTTTCAGAATTTGGCACACGGTCATCAAGTCCGGGGGGGGGGGCTGAGAGTAAGATTACATAGCCCCTAGTGTTCGACTAGTACCTTTTTGTTTCGATCCCGAAAGGATGAAATGGAAATAATTATATATTCTTATACGGTACCCACGGGGGATCTTTCTGATTTGGCGGGCGCCTCTTGTTTTCTTAACGAAACATTTTCAAACTTGGGACACTGGTAGAATGTGTCATATAAAACATCTTTTACTTTTAGTGTTATTGAGAGAATTTTATCTTTTTAAAGTTATTTCGTGTTAAAATTGTTGCATTTCGGTAATTTCAACCAATCACTGACGTCTATTGAGGTGAAAACAATTACTGCTGCGGAATCTAAACAACACGTTGTGCGGTGTAATGGGATCTTTTCTCTTGAATAAAATTAGTGCCGTTGTTTGTCAACAACAACTATCAGCGGTACTGTTATTTATGACAGGGTTCGGATTTTAGAGTTAGGGTTAGGGTTAGGGTTGGGGTTAGGGTAATGAGTATTTTTGCAAAAATACTCATAAAGATCAGAAAGATCCCCCCACGGGAACAATTTGAGGGAATTTGTTTTTTTAATACCATCATCAGAAGTGACATGTGTGTAAATGTCATTTCTGACATGTGTGTAAATAATTCACAAAAAAAAAAAAAAAGTTGTGCCCCAGGTGAGGATCGAACTCACGACCTTCAGATATCTCTGATTGTATATATGATTATGAGACTGACGCGCTGCCTACTGCGCTACCGAGGCCACTGAGTGAACGTTTCTACTTTTGTGATAATATTTTAGTTATGGGCTGGTGTTTATGGATGTGAGCGTGTACGCGTGTGCGCGTGTGTATGTGTGTGTGTGTGTGCTTGGCTGGCTGACGTGTCGTTTCTGTGTGTGTATCAGTTAAGGAGTTTATGTGCCCGAAATATGTGATTCTGTGTGTGTGTGTGTGTGTGTGTGTGTGTGTGTGTGTGTGTGTGTGTGTGTGTGTGTGTGTGTGTGTGTGTGTGTGCGCGCGTGTGTGTGCGTGCGCGCGTATTTATGCGTGTACGTGTGTCTGTATATGTATTTGCGTATTCTATACATGCGTGTGATTCTGTGCAAAAACTCGACTCGGGAGTCAGGATCTCAAATTAAGAGTCTCTAGAATGTCGTACAAATTTTACTGCAGTACTAATCGATATATACATGTATGCCCAGAACCTTCGTATATTTTTTTGTACCACGACAGCGGGTCATCAGGCGAATAATAAGCACACGTACAGATTCTGTTTCACTTCACTTTACATTATAAGTCAATTAGTTAATTATTTAACCAATTAACAAATCGATTGCTTCAGTATCTTAATCGATATCTTAATCAATCCATTAAGTTTATCAAAATCCTTCCATCACCATTCGCGACCTCATCAACTACTTGCCCTCTCTGCTCCAGATCCCTTTCAGATTTGTCCTCTCGTCCACTGTCAATGTAAGAACTTTCGTTCAATGCTCAACACATTCTGGTATGCCACCAACTTCGAAATTTCTAAGAAATCTTATTCATTTTCTTCAAGCCACAAATATAACGGAATATTTATGGAATTAACGAAATTGTCTGCGAATGTTAATCTTCCCTGTTAAATAAAAATTTAACTTCAAAGAAAAAAACGAAGCCAATCATCCCTGGTGGGATTCGAACCCACGACCTCTGGATTAGAAGTCCAGCGCGCTATCCGCTGCGCTACAGGGACAATACAAATTTAGCTTTTTCTAAATAGTTTTTAACACGAAATCTGTAATGTTAAGTTTTCTTTGTGTAGATATACGCCCATATGTACGTCTAAATATACACGTATAAAGTGAAAGCTGCATATTGTAATCACTTACCAAACAGGTATTGTTATCATATTTAGTGCATCAGACACAGAACATTACTATATCCGCTGCTTTATGTTATCTACTCGACATGAGTCGCACGAACTTCTAGAGATGGCAACCACCAGATTTTCCTCCAGAAAAAGTTGGATGATCATGGTTGGAACGCTTAAGTATAAGGTCTGATGGACAGCAGATAGGATCACACTAAGTACGAGGGATAAATCATGGAATACATAGTAATTTCATAATCCTTTTGTATGATACCCACGAGAACAACTTGAGGTAATTTCTTTCTTTAGCAGAATAATATAAAAACAGGTTCTGCCATTTCAATTTAAAAAAAAAAAAAAAATGTACACTCCAGGTAAGGGCCGAACTCACGACCATCAGATTCTCCTACTTTTATACCTGATTAGGAGACTCAGGCGCTGCCTACCGCGATATCGAGGACGTAGCGGAAGAGACCAATATTTTATGATTATAGTCTAGACTCTTCATAGATTCCACCAAAGCCAGCCCAGAAGCTGTTTTGCTGCATAATGCCAATCAAAACCTTCAATACCATTAGCACATGCTGCAGGATTAAAAGAAACTTATGAATCAATGGATAAGATTTTGTACTTGATTAAATATTCTGAGCACAAGTGGAATATATGAGGGGACTTGGAAGTTATTGGTTTGCTTCTTGGGTTGCAAATGGGGTATACAAAGCATCAGTGCTTTTTGAGCCTTTGGAACAGCAGAGATTACAAGCATCACTATGATCAGAAAGAGTGGCCAAAGAGAAGTGATTTCATTTCAAGGAGATACAACGTTAAATATATCCCTTTAGTTGACCCTCAGAAAATTAACCTTCCTCCTTTACACATTAAACTTGGCTTGTTTCAGAATTTTGTTAAGGCCATGAATGAAGACGGTGAAGGATTCAAATATCTCAGTGAAAAATTTCTTTCTAGCAAATTAAAAGATTAAAGCTGGTGTTTTTAATGGGCCTAATTCTAATTTATGATGAGCTTTTTTCAACAAAAATTAAGCCCAGTAGTGATAACTGCTTGGGAAAAGTTTGTTTCTCTTGTAAAATCATTTTTGGGAAATGAAAAATCATCTAACTACGTTGCAATTGTGAATATTTTGAAAGCTTATAAGCAACTTGGAGCAAGAATGTGTCTAAGAATGCATTTTTTCCTCTCTAATCTTGACTTTTTTTCCACCCAATATGGGTGATGTAAGCGATGAGCCTGGTAAACGATTTCATCAAGAAATCAAAGAAATAGAAAGCCGCTACAGTGGCAGACTTGCACCAAACATACTGACGGACTACTTTTGGTTTTTGAAACGAAGAAACGGACATGCAGCATAAGCGTAAAAGACGACGCCAAAGCTATTTTTGAGAAAACATAAAAATAATAATACTCACTTTACACTTTTGTTTTGTGTTTTATTGGTTTTAGAGCTACTTGTCCACCATGTTGCTCTTGTTCTTATGCCAAATAACGGTAATTTACGCTTAACATAACATTCATTTTATTTGTCATGAATTTTCACATTATTGTAATTTTGATAGCAGTATAATAATGAAAGCACAAAAACGTGACGTGCTAAAGCAAAAAATGATTGCAGATTCGGAATCAGCGCTCCCAAAATACCTTTGAGCACCATTTCGTCCAACAGTAGCAAACATTTTGTCGCCTAGTGTTATGGTCTGTTGGTTTCTTGATGACACTAAATATGAAGAGTAGATTACAAGATGCATTGAATTTTATACAATACCCATGGAACAATTTGAGGTTATTTCTTTCTTTAACGCAATTTCCAAAAGAAGTACGACACATTTATAAAAACAATGTGAAATACAAACTCACGAACTTCAGATTCCTCTGACGACGTTAGATTATGAGACGGACACGCTGCCTACTGCATTACCGACGCAGCTGTTCACCATGTTCATATCTTATTATTATAGTCTCAGCATAGTTTTGCGAGTGCATGTGTGTGTGTAAATGTGTTTTTGTGTATTCTATATGTACAGCTGACTGTGTGCAGGTAATCGTCTCAGAATCTCAAATTAAGAATTCCCAAAATGTTTTACAAATTTTACTGCAGATCTAATCGATATGCATGTATGCTCATAGTCCAGTTGTGCAGCAATCTTGCAGAACCTTATAATATTCTGCTGTACCTCGGTGGTACAAGTCATTATACCAATAGTAAACATTCACTGATTATATTTCACTTCTTTTGTCATTCCTAATCAATTGGTTAACCATTTAACCAATTAACTAATCGATTGTTTGATTAATCTTTCAGTCATTTAATCAGTCAAGTTTATCGAAATCTTTTCAACACCATTTGCAATCTCATGAACGACATGCAGCATACACTATAGCGATATATCCACATTTAAGTGAGGATAAATATCGCTTTCAGAATTTGGCACACGGTCATCAAGTCCGGGGGGGGGGGGCTGAGAGTAAGATTACATAGCCCCTAGTGTTCGACTAGTACCTTTTTGTTTCGATCCCGAAAGGATGAAATGGAAATAATTATATATTCTTATACGGTACCCACGGGGGATCTTTCTGATTTGGCGGGCGCCTCTTGTTTTCTTAACGAAACATTTTCAAACTTGGGACACTGGTAGAATGTGTCATATAAAACATCTTTTACTTTTAGTGTTATTGAGAAAATTTTATCTTTTTAAAGTTATTTCGTGTTAAAATTGTTGCATTTCGGTAATTTCAACCAATCACTGACGTCTATTGAGGTGAAAACAATTACTGCTGCGGAATGTAAACAACACGTTGTGCGGTGTAATGGGATCTTTTCTCTTGAATAAAATTAGTGCCGTTGTTTGTCAACAACAACTATCAGCGGTACTGTTATTTATGACAGGGTTCGGATTTTAGAGTTAGGGTGAGGGTTAGGGTTGGGGTTAGGGTAATGAGTATTTTTGCAAAAATACTCATAAAGATCAGAAAGATCCCCCCACGGGAACAATTTGAGGGAATTTGTTTTTTTAATACCATCATCAGAAGTGACATGTGTGTAAATGTCACTTCTGACATGTGTGTAAATAATTCACAAAAAAAAAAAACATGTTGTGCCCCGGGTGAGGATCGAACTCACGACCTTCAGATATCTCTGATTGTATATTTGATTATGAGACTGACGCGCTGCCTACTGCGCTACCGAGGCCACTGAGTGAACGTTTCTACTTTTGTGATAATATTTTAGCTATGGGCTGGTGTTTATGGATGTGAGCGTGTACGCGTGTGCGCGTGTGTATGTGTGTGTGTGTGTGCTTGGCTGGCTGACGTGTCGTTTCTGTGTGTGTATCAGTTAAGGAGTTTATGTGCCCGAAATATATGATTCTGTGTGTGTGTGTGTGTGTGTGTGTGTGTGTGTGTGTGTGTGTGTGCTGACCTCCACATCTATCTAAATTGAATCGTGACAGTAGTAGTAGTAGTAGTAGTAGTAGTAGTAGTAGTAGTAGTAGTAGTAGTAGTAGTGCGAATTATTCTTCAGTTTGAGAAGTAGTCACCATCGTCCTCGTTGCCGTTACTACTGACGGCTCAACGGAGGATGACGACTAATGACGGAGAAGGACTGAACTGGCGATTAACAACGGAACACACCAGAAGAAAATGTCTGAACTTCATTGAACTTTCGGCTGATACAATAACATTCAATGACTAAAAAGTTATACCAACCTGCAACACCACCACCATGACTATTACTACTATTACAACCATCACGACAACCACGACTACTACTACTACTACAACCATCACCACTGCCATCCCTCCTATTACTAGCACAACTTCAAACATCACCACCAGCACCATCGCTAATGCTACTATCACCTTTCACAACCATCACCACCACCACCACCACCACCATCACCACCACCACCACCACCATCACCACCACCACCATCACCACCACCACCACCATCACCACCAACACCATCACCGCCAATTGGTTAATCGATTAGTCTGTCAAAGCCCTTCTGTCACAGGCTATGACCTTATCAATGACTTACCAATGTGCTTTTCAAGTAACCCTTTCTCCTCAATACGTATTACATTTTCACTGTTCCTCTCATTTACTTGTAATAAACCTGAAGTGAAACATAACCAGTGTGCGTGTTTTTATTGGCGGCATGATCCTCCCAAAAGACATGAAAATCAACCTCAACGCTTGATTTCACGTCAAGAAACTTGCAAAACAAATACAAAATACAGAGAATTAATGTTGTTTTCATGAGAGTCATGTCTGACTCATAACCAGAAATGACTCTTACGAAAGTAGCAATAATTCTTAAGGTCCCTCAATTTCTCTCAACTGATCAATAGGCCGATTGAGTAAACCTATCAACAATGAACTTATCATGACTACCGGAAACAACTGTTGATCAAATTTACGACAGTAACGAAATATATAGTATGACCATTAATTATAATTAATGGTCATTACATATTTATGTAATTATGTCTTGTATATCACTCTGTATAATAATAAAAAAATTAAATACAGATCACAACCATTTAGATCGAACGACGTGATCGATTAAAATTTGTGAAGGGCGTCCCCCAGTATGGCCGCTGTCCAATGGCTAGAATCCGAAAAAGAACAAAGGGAAAAAGCCTAGTTCATTGGTTTTCAATTTTCATAGAGAGAACATTTGAAAAAATTACAAACAGTTTAAATGAAGTGGAATGAAAATAATTTTCATAAAAATTTAATCTTAAATAGAGAAAATTAGAAAAAAAAAGGTGAATCATCCCTGGTGGGATTCGAACCCACGACCTCTGGATTAGAAGTCCAGCGCGCTATCCGCTGCGCTACAGGGACAATACAAAATTTGCTCTTTCTAAATAGCTTTTAACGCGAAATTTGTAATGTTGGACAGGTATTGAAGTAATTTGGATTTTTTTTTTGTATATATACGCCCACGTGTACGTTTAAATATGCACGTATAAAGTGAAAGTTGCATATTGTAATCACTTACCAAGCAGGTATTGTTATCAAATTTAGTGCATAAGACACATAACATTACTATATCCACTGCTTTATGTTATCTACTCGACATGAGCCGCACGAACTTCTAGAGGTAGCAAGCACCAGATTTTCCTTCAAAAAAAAGTTGGGTGATCATGCTTGGAACGCTTCAGAATATGGTCTGCTGGACAGCAGATATGGTCACTTGATACTATTAAATATGAAGGATAAATGACGGTATATGTATAATTTCACCCTCTTTTTGTAAGCTACCCATGAGAACGACTTGAGGTAATTTCCTTCTTTAACAAAATAATACAAAAACAGGTACTGCCATTTTAATTTAACAAAGAATATGCGGCGAGTGTCGCCATATTTGATCAAGAAACTGACGCGCTGCCAACTGCGCTACCGCGGTCAATATTTTATGATTATAGTCGCGGTATAATTTTGCGAGCGTATCTTTGTGTGTGTGTGTGTGTGTGTGTGTGTGTGTGTGTGTGTGTGTGTGTGTGTGTGTGTGTGTGTGTGTGTGTGTGTGTGTGTGTGTGTGCGCGTGCGTATTTATGCGTGTACGTGTGTCTGTATATGTATTTGCGTATTCTATACATGCGTGTGATTCTGTGCAAAAACTCGACTCAGGAGTCAGGATCTCAAATTAAGAGTCTCTAGAATGTCGTACAAATTTTACTGCAGTACTAATCGATATATACATGTATGCCCAGAACCTTCGTATATTTTTTTGTACCACGACAGCGGGTCATCAGGCGAATAATAAGCACACGTACAGATTCTGTTTCACTTCTCTTTACATTATAAGTCAATTAGTTAATTATTTAACCAATTAACAAATCGATTGCTTCAGTATCTTAATCGATATCTTAATCAATCCATTAAGTTTATCAAAATCCTTCCATCACCATTCGCGACCTCATCAACTACTTGCCCTCTCTGCTCCAGATCCCTTTCAGATTTGTCCTCTCGTCCACTGTCAATGTAAGAACTTTCGTTCAATGCTCAACACATTCTGGTATGCCACCAACTTCGAAATTTCTAAGAAATCTTAATCATTTTCTTCAATCCACAAATATAACGGAATATTTATGGAATTAACGAAATTGTCTGCGAATGTTAATCTTCCCTGTTAAATAAAAATTTAACTTCAAAGAGAAAAACGAAGCCAATTATCCCTGGTGGGATTCGAACCCACGACCTCTGGATTAGAAGTCCAGCGCACTATCCGCTGCGCTACAGGGACAATACAAATTTAGCTTTTTCTAAATAGTTTTTAACACGAAATCTGTAATGTTAAGTTTTCTTTGTGTAGATATACGCCCATATGTACGTCTAAATATACACGTATAAAGTGAAAGCTGCATATTGTAATCACTTACCAAACAGGTATTGTTATCATATTTAGTGCATCAGACACAGAACATTACTATATCCGCTGCTTTATGTTATCTACTCGACATGAGTCGCACGAACTTCTAGAGATGGCAACCACCAGATTTTCCTCCAGAAAAAGTTGGATGATCATGGTTGGAACGCTTAAGTATAAGGTCTGATGGACAGCAGATAGGATCACACTAAGTACGAGGGATAAATCATGGAATACATAGTAATTTCATAACCCTTTTGTATGATACCCACGAGAACAACTTGAGGTAATTTCTTTCTTTAGCAGAATAATATAAAAACAGGTTCTGCCATTTCAAATAAAAAAAATTTAAAAAATGTACATTCCAGGTAAGGGCCGAACTCACGACCATCAGATTCTCCTACTTTTATACCTGATTAGGAGACTCAGGCGCTGCCTACCGCGATATCGAGGACGTAGCGGAAGAGACCAATATTTTATGATTATAGTCTAGACTCTTCATAGATTCCACCAAAGCCAGCCCAGAAGCTGTTTTGCTGCATAATGCCAATCAAAACCTTCAATACCATTAGCACATGCTGCAGGATTAAAAGAAACTTATGAATCAATGGATAAGATTTTGTACTTGATTAAATATTCTGAGCACAAGTGGAATATATGAGGGGACTTGGAAGTTATTGGTTTGCTTCTTGGGTTGCAAATGGGGTATACAAAGCATCAGTGCTTTTTGAGCCTTTGGAACAGCAGAGATTACAAGCATCACTATGATCAGAAAGAGTGGCCAAAGAGAAGTGATTTCATTTCAAGGAGATACAACGTTAAATATATCCCTTTAGTTGACCCTCAGAAAATTAACCTTCCTCCTTTACACATTAAACTTGGCTTGTTTCAGAATTTTGTTAAGGCCATGAATGAAGACGGTGAAGGATTCAAATATCTCAGTGAAAAATTTCTTTCTAGCAAATTAAAAGATTAAAGCTGGTGTTTTTAATGGGCCTAATTCTAATTTATGATGAGCTTTTTTCAACAAAAATTAAGCCCAGTAGTGATAACTGCTTGGGAAAAGTTTGTTTCTCTTGTAAAATCATTTTTGGGAAATGAAAAATCATCTAACTACGTTGCAATTGTGAATATTTTGAAAGCTTATAAGCAACTTGGAGCAAGAATGTGTCTAAGAATGCATTTTTTCCACTCTAATCTTGACTTTTTTCCACCCAATATGGGTGATGTAAGCGATGAGCCTGGTAAACGATTTCATCAAGAAATCAAAGAAATAGAAAGCCGCTACAGTGGCAGACTTGCACCAAACATACTGACGGACTACTTTTGGTTTTTGAAACGAAGAAACGGACATGCAGCATAAGCGTAAAAGACGACGCCAAAGCTATTTTTGAGAAAACATAAAAATAATAATACTCACTTTACACTTTTGTTTTGTGTTTTATTGGTTTTAGAGCTACTTGTCCACCATGTTGCTCTTGTTCTTATGCCAAATAACGGTAATTTACGCTTAACATAACATTCATTTTATTTGTCATGAATTTTCACATTATTGTAATTTTGATAGCAGTATAATAATGAAAGCACAAAAACGTGACGTGCTAAAGCAAAAAATGATTGCAGATTCGGAATCATCGCTCCCAAAATACCTTTGAGCACCATTTCGTCCAACAGTAGCAAACATTTTGTCGCCTAGTGTTATGGTCTGTTGGTTTCTTGATGACACTAAATATGAAGAGTAGATTACAAGATGCATTGAATTTTATACAATACGCATGGAACAATTTGAGGTTATTTCTTTCTTTAACGCAATTTCCAAAAGAAGTACGACACATTTATAAAAACAATGTGAAATACAAACTCACGAACTTCAGATTCCTCTGACGACGTTAGATTATGAGACGGACACGCTGCCTACTGCATTACCGACGCAGCTGTTCACCATGTTCATATCTTATTATTATAGTCTCAGCATAGTTTTGCGAGTGCATGTGTGTGTGTAAATGTGTTTTTGTGTATTCTATATGTACAGCTGACTGTGTGCAGTTAATCGTCTCAGAATCTCAAATTAAGAATTCCCAAAATGTTTTACAAATTTTACTGCAGATCTAATTGATATGCATGTATGCTCATAGTCCAGTTGTGCAGCAATCTTGCAGAACCTTATAATATTCTGCTGTACCTCGGTGGTACAAGTCATTATACCAATAGTAAACATTCACTGATTATATTTCACTTCTTTTGTCATTCATAATCAATTGGTTAACCATTTAACCAATTAACTAATCGATTGTTTGATTAATCTTTCAGTCATTTAATCAGTCAAGTTTATCGAAATCTTTTCAACACCATTTGCAATCTCATGAACGACATGCAGCATACACTATAGCGATATATCCACATTTAAGTGAGGATAAATATCGCTTTCAGATTTTGGCACACGGTCATCAAGTCCGGGGGGGGGGGCTGAGAGTAAGATTACATAGCCCCTAGTGTTCGACTAGTACCTTTTTGTTTCGATCCCGAAAGGATGAAATGGAAATAATTATATATTCTTATACGGTACCCACGGGGGATCTTTCTGATTTGGCGGGCGCCTCTTGTTTTCTTAACGAAACATTTTCAAACTTGGGACACTGGTAGAATGTGTCATATAAAACATCTTTTACTTTTAGTGTTATTGAGAAAATTTTATCTTTTTAAAGTTATTTCGTGTTAAAATTGTTGCATTTCGGTAATTTCAACCAATCACTGACGTCTATTGAGGTAAAAACAATTACTGCTGCGGAATGTAAACAACACGTTGTGCGGTGTAATGGGATCTTTTCTCTTGAATAAAATTAGTGCCGTTGTTTGTCAACAACAACTATCAGCGGTACTGTTATTTATGACAGGGTTCGGATTTTAGAGTTAGGGTGAGGGTTAGGGTTGGGGTTAGGGTAATGACTATTTTTGCAAAAATACTCATAAAGATCAGAAAGATCCCCCCACGGGAACAATTTGAGGGAGTTTGTTTTTTTAATACCATCATCAGAAGTGACATGTGTGTAAATGTCACTTCTGACACGTGTGTAAATGATTCACAAAAAAAAAAAAGTTGTGCCCCAGGTGAGGATCGAACTCACGACCTTCAGATATCTCTGATTGTATTTATGATTATGAGACTGACGCGCTGCCTACTGCGCTACCGAGGCCACTGAGTGAACGTTTCTACTTTTGTGATAATATTTTAGCTATGGGCTGGTGTTTATGGATGTGAGCGTGTACGCGTGTGTATGTGTGTGTGTGTGTGCTTGGCTGGCTGACGTGTCGTTTCTGTGTGTGTATCAGTTAAGGAGTTTATGTGCCCGAAATATGTGATTCTGTGTGTGTGTGTGTGTGTGTGTGTGTGTGTGTGTGTGTGTGTGTGTGTGTGTGTGTGTGTGTGTGTGTGTGTGTGTGTGTGTGTGTGTGCTGACCTCCACATCTATCTAAATTGAATCGTGACAGTAGTAGTAGTAGTAGTAGTGCAAATTATTCGACAGTTTGAGAAGTAGTCACCATCGTCCTCGTTGCCGTTTCTACTGACCGCTCAACGGAAGATGACGACTAATGACGGAGAAGGACGGAACTGGCGATTAACAACGAAACACACCAAAAGAAAATGTCTGAGCTTCATTGAACTTTCGGCTGATACAATAACATTCAATGACTAAAAAGTTATACCAACCTGCAACACCACCACCATGACTATTACTACTATTACAACCATCACGACAACCACGACTACTACTACTACTACAACCATCACCACTGCCATCCCTCCTATTACTAGCACAACTTCAAACATCACCACCAGCACCATCGCTAATGCTACTATCACCTTTCACAACCATCACCACCACCACCACCACCACCACCATCACCACCACCACCACCACCATCACCACCACCACCATCACCACCACCACCACCATCACCACCAACACCATCACCGCCAATTGGTTAATCGATTAGTCTGTCAAAGCCCTTCTGTCACAGGCTATGACCTTATCAATGACTTACCAATGTGCTTTTCAAGTAACCCTTTCTCCTCAATACGTATTACATTTTCACTGTTCCTCTCATTTACTTGTAATAAACCTGAAGTGAAACATAACCAGTGTGCGTGTTTTTATTGGCGGCATGATCCTCCCAAAAGACATGAAAATCAACCTCAACGCTTGATTTCACGTCAAGAAACTTGCAAAACAAATACAAAATACAGAGAATTAATGTTGTTTTCATGAGAGTCATGTCTGACTCATAATCAGAAATGACTCTTACGAAAGTAGCAATAATTCTTCAGGTCCTTCAATTTCTCTCAACCGATCAATAGGCCGATTGAGTAAACCTATCAACAATGAACTTATCATGACTACCGGAAACAACTGTTGATCAAATTTACGACAGTAACGAAATATATAGTATGACCATTGATTATAATTAATGGTCATTACATATTTATGTAATTATGTCTTGTATATCACTCTGTATAATAATAAAAAAATTAAATACAGATCACAACCATTTAGATCGAACGACGTGATCGATTAAAATTTGTGAAGGGCGTCCCCCAGTATGGCCGCTGTCCAATGGCTAGAATCCGAAAAAGAACAAAGGGAAAAAGCCTAGTTCATTGGTTTTCATTTTTCATAGAGAGAACATTTGAAAAAATTACAAACAATTTAAATGAAGTGGAATGAAAATAATTTTCATAAAAATTTAATCTTAAATAGAGAAAATTAGAAAAAAAAAGGTGAATCATCCCTGGTGGGATTCGAACCCACGACCTCTGGATTAGAAGTCCAGCGCGCTATCCCCTGCGCTACAGGGACAAGACAGACAGGAATCTTTCTAAATTGTTTTTAACAAGAAGTTTGTATTGTTAGACAAGTAACGAAGTATTTTGAACTATTTTCTTTGTAGATATACGCCCGCCCACGTGTACGTCTGAATATACACGTATAAGGTGAAAGCCGCATATTGTAATCACCAAACAATTATTGTTACCAAATTGAGTCCATCAGACACGAAACATTACTATATCCGCTGCTTTATGTCATCAACTCGTTGTTGCTACATATTAGATTCCGTCTCTAAAGTGATCATAATATGTTGTAAATAATTACTTTCTTTTCTCGTATCATTCCACTCCATTTAAGTTTTAATTTATTTAGCAAAATTTGTGTCGTTGACTGAGTTGTGTTATTTCCCTTCGGTAATTATTTATTTGTATATTTCCAATCTTAAGACGTTTCTGGTGCATGAATTGAGAAAGATTCATGCTGTTATTTCTAGCTGCGCGGATCGTTCTACTAAGACATGGAGTAAGGCCATGTGGGACAATACCTCTAATTACACAGTTACGTCCCTTTACCACCACAGCTGTAAACCCACGCTGGTTCGGTGTCATGACAGTAATGTTGCCTTCAAATTTTGGTACAAGACCAGCAATTTTGGGGAAGGGATTAGTTGATTATATTGCTCCAGTACTCAACTGGTACTTATTTTATCGATCTCCCAAAAGATGAAAGACAAAGTCGACCTCAGCAGAATTTGAACTCAGAACGTAAAGACGGACGAAATGCCGCAAAGCATTTTGTCCGGCATGCTAACGATTTTGCCAGCTCGCCGCCTTTTTTTGTGTGACAGTAATATTAAATCCACTCTAGTTCTTGGAGGGATTTGAAACAAGTAAAAGAGTAAAAGAGAGCATATCTATTTTAGTCGCAGGTGTGGCTGTGTAGTAAGAGATGCAGGTGTGACCTGTGCTGGTCAAGGAAAGGTCAGTGCTTTGTTTAGGCTTTGACCTACATTACTGACAAAAGTCTATATAACAGAGAGAATTTCCTATCTCTTTATTGTGTCAGCCAGACCAACGAGCGACACGCTCTTTTGCGTCAGCCTTAACTAAGAACAGCACTTCCCTTCGCTCGACATGCAAAGAGAGGCTTTCGGCCGCAAGAAAGGCGATGCTACCTTTACCCTTTCTTCCTTTCTAGTCAGCACCGTGCATTCCTTACTCTTTCACTCTCTGCTGACAGACAACCTTTTTCTACACTATCAACTACGGACCAGTGAGCCAACCTTGTTGTCACTGTCACTACAATTAGTACTGTATTTCTAACTACCTGTCGGGCAAACGAATAAATATATGTAAATAATATGGTTAATAATATTTCTTCCATCTTGGTGTTCTTTCTTCCATGTTTACTGGTTTTTCCGCCGCGAGAACCGTTAAGTTACGGGGACGTAAACACACCAGCATCGGTTGTCAAGCGATGTTGAGGGGACAAACACAGACACACAAACACACACACACATATATATATATATACATATATACGACGGGCTTTGGTCGGCCCGAGGCTATAGTAGAAGACACTTGCCCAAGGTGCCGCGCAGTGGGACTGAACCCGGAACCATGTGGTTGGTAAGCAAGCTACTTACCACACATAGATAGATTTTAAATACATAAATGTTGATTTCCTTACGCGCTTGTCACCTAGCCATTCGACAAAGAAAGATCAATAGAATAAATAATAATAATAATAATAATAATAATAATAATAATAATAATAATAATAATAATAATAATAATAATAATAATGATAATGAAATTATTGTGTATAGTGCTCAGGTGCACTGATGCTCAACAAAGGTGCACGTACTGTACATAGAATTATGTACAAAATAGTAATTCTAAGATAAACACTGAGATTTTATTTGCCTAACTTTTTCAAGGTGGTTCGTGCAGTTAGAAAACTGAACCAAATAAAAGAAAAAGAAATTTTGTTTTTTAATTGCACATCTGTGTGTGCGTGTGTGTGTGTGTGTGTGTGTGTGTGTGCGCATGTGTTGGGGGAGGGGGGGTAAGCGAGAGGTTGTTCACACCACCTGTCCTCGTCTGTTGTTTTTTTCGTAAATTCTCCCGTATGTATATAAATAGATTGAGACGCGACGGTCAGGTAACTCTGGAAGCCTAAAGAGAAAACAAGGGCGACAACTGTGAATCTACCCTTAACAAGAAACCGTATTTTGATTCTCACTTGGACCATCGATACCTAATTGCGTTTTTAGTTCAGACTAATTTTTTAATTTACTATGTCTTGCACATCGAAGATAATATTTAGCACAATGTTGCGCTTTTCAGCGACTAACCTCTCCCGCAGGGCGTCCGTAATACCTCGGATGTATTCAGGTAAGTGTTCTATAATGTTATATTTTGTTTTCTCACTTTGTCCGCTAACATGTTCGTTTTATTATTTTTTTAAATCCAAAACATCATTTATGAAGCATTTTATTGCGATGTATATGTACATTTATATATATATATTAAAGTGAAATGATATGAAGGCCTCTTTACCACATCTCGTCGTGGTGGAATCGAATTTTTTTTTTATCGGGCACGTGTTAGTTTCATGTTTTTAATTATTGTTATTATTTTAACTTCAAGTCAACCTCTATCTAACACATTTTGATACGTATTTATTTTGTTACTTGTTAATTGGATGTCAATCCTGAACGAACAGACTTTCTAGCTGTGACCATCTCGACTTCAGAATATCTAGCACTACGTTGTATAGTGGAGATTACAATGTACACGTTCGTTTTACAGATATTCTTTTAAGACGTTAGGGTGTGTTGTAAATGAAAGGGTGAACCCCGATCAAGCAGACCTTTATTTAAAGATAGTCCTATCGTGGCCTTCCCATTTTTTTATGTGTATTTTGGTCTGTTCTTATTGTTAATTCACTGTCATCTCTACACAAGCTGACGTTCTGACCGTGACATCTCCCCAGTTGTGTATCTAGGACTACCTGTACAATATTGTCTACAACGGACTGGTTTTTTTACTATTACACCCGTTTCACGAGACGAGTGTAATTGTTGCTCGGCGGAGTTTCGGGGTAGTCATCTCTCTCTCTCTCTCCCTCTCTCTCTCTCTCTCTCTCGGAGAGAAAGAAAAGAACAAAGAATTGGGTGATTGTTTCCTTCTGTGAAAGAATTTTTTTTACAATGTACCCGTTCGTTTATTTACTTTTAAAAAAGAAAATAGACGTTAAATAAACACGATGCAAATGAAGTGGTATGGAAGCTGTCTCATCTCATCACATCACGGCGGAATAGAATTAAATGTATTTAAATCTAACATGTATCCGTGTTATGTTATTGCTGTTATTCTTAGCTTAAGGTCAATCACGATCAAGCAAATCTGTATTCAAAGGTTATCCAGCCGTGACCCTTCCATCTTTTTAAGTGCATCTTATGTTATTCCTCTTGTTAATCCAATGTCATCTCTAAACGAGTTGACGTTCTCGCCATGGCCATCCCATCTCTATAGGTTTATCGAAATTGTTTCGTTGTTGTTGTTAATCCTGTGTTATTCCCGAACAAATAGGTTTCAGCCGTAACTATCTCGTCTTCGTCTATCAAGGACTACACTTTCTAGTGTAGTGTATAATTTACTTACTTTGTTTTAAAAAAAATTATTTACTTTGTTTAGAAAAAACCCTCAGACATGTTTTGCGCATGACGCGCACTCACGCTTGGTAGTCGTAGGATCGATTAGTCACGACTCGCTAGGTCGGATGCGCGAGTGCGTGCACCGGTACCATTCATCTTGAATAGTACCCACTTTCTATTGTACCCGTTCTTAATTCATTTATTTTTTTGTTGAGGTTAAGGTGGGATGTGACAACATTTGGTTGTTATTTCTAACAATTCGAACTCATTACGTTAAGGTTTGTTCTAAGACGTAGTGATGTTACGACTTACAATACATGTTGGCATCTAAGGCGGTGTGCTGACAGAATCGTTAACACGCCGGACAAAATGCTTAACGGCACTTCGTTTTAAGTTCTCAGCTCAAATTCCACCGAGGCTAACTCTACCTTTCATCCCTTTCGGGGTTGCTAAAATAAGACCCGTTGATCACTGAGGTCGATGTTATCAACTTATCTCTTTTCCAAAATTACAGGCCTTGTGCTAAAATTTGAAACCAATATATATATATATATATATATATATATATATAATACAAAGAATATATATACATGTATACACACATATATGTACATACTTACATCTACATGTGTGTATATATATATATATATATATATATATATATATATGCATATCAGGGTACAGGACGTTAGAACAATGAACTACAGACAACGGAACGAACACATAGGAAAACGGAAAGCCACTTGGAATATTCCTTCATCAGCTGTCTCTATTCTAACTAGACGTTTCGAAGATAAGACAGAACGTATTCTAGAATAGTCTCTTCCTGAGTAGTGGATCAACCCACTACACAGAGGATTCCAAGGTGGCAAACACAAACCAAGACAGGAAAAATTGGACAGTGAAAACAACATTCAAAAGCCGTACGGCCAAACGCGAATCTGAGGTAGAACGCTAGTAGTTCGTCTTGCCTTCACAGCGGCTGGAGTGAAAAGAAAGCTGACCACAGGTCACACGAGAGCAGAGAGGATGGTGGAGGGAGGAAGGGACAGAAGGGTATAGCAGTGAAGTGGAGGCCAGGACAGAGGGATAGATAGAAAGATAGAGGAAGACAGATAGATAAATAGATAGAAAGATAGATAGATAGATAGACAGATAGATAGATAGAAAGATAGAGTCACGTCAGAATAATAGTAGACTTACTTGCAAAAAAGGACGTGTGCGTTCAATAATGTAATAATACAAAGAATATATATACATGTATACACACATATATGTACATACTTACATCTACATGTGTATATATATATATATATATATATATAGATATATATAGTATATTTGCCACCTAAATGTAACTAACCCTTAAGGGTCGATGCTACTGTAGCTTGTAGCCCCAAGAAGACACCTACTCCAGCTGGCTATTGACACACTATCTGTGCCCTATCAGCATTTTTCCTCCAATTTTTTTTTTCTACAACATCATACCTTCATAGCATTTAGACTGGAAGACTACATTATTATAGCTGATTTTTAGATTTTTTACTTCCTTTTAAAATAATACATATATTGCGACTGAAGAAACACTAGCTCCAAGGTGTTTTCTTAGTTATTATTTGGGGATTTGTATCTTCATTCTTCCAGTCACGTTTATTTGAAAAAAACTGGCCTTGTGCCAAAATTTGAAACCATTATTATTATCATTATTATTATTATTATTAAGGTGGTGAGCTAGCAGAATCATTAGCATGCCAGGCAAAATGCCAGTTATAGCAACTTTTGCCTGTTGCTATATTCTGAGTTCAAATTCCACCAAGGTTGACTTTGCCTTTCATCCTTTCAGGGTCGATAAATTAAGTACCAGCAAAACACTAGGATCGATGTAATCGACTAGTGCCCTCCCCCCCCCCCCAAATTTAAGGCCTTGTGACTATAGTACAAAGGATTATTATTATTAATATTTATTCATTTGTTGCCCACAGGGGAGCTAAACATAGAGGTGACAAACAAGGACAGACAAAAGGATTAAGTCAGTTAGATTGACCCTAGTGCATAACTGGGATCTATTTTAAAACGGGGGCGCCAGTTTTCATTTATGTTTTATGTAGTGTTTTTGGTACCGAAAGACTTTCAAACTTCGTATACTTATCTATTTTGTTATAGAACAGAAAAATATTTTTGTATTCAAATTTATTTCATGTAAAAAATTGTCTTATTTCGATAATTTCTACTAATCACTGACGTCTATTCAGTTGAAAACAGTTAGCGCTGTAACGGTGTATATCGTATTAATCCCCTAACCCTAACACTAACCCTAACTAGACTGTTAACCGTAACCCTAACTCGAGAATCCAAACTCTAAAATTGTTACACACATAGATACGCACAGCGTAATTTATTATATAAACAATATATGCGTATAAATTACGATTAAACCAGATGAATTATGTCACAGGGAATAACATTTTTATGACCGCCCAGCAGTATCTCTATTTGAGCTGAATAGACGTCAGTGATTGGTTGAAATTACAGAAATACGACAACTTTAACATGGAATAACTTGCGAATTCCTTTTTTTTTTGTTAAGAAGACTAACAGTAAAAGATGTTTTATATGACACATTCTACCAGTGTCCCAAGTTTCAAAGTGTTTCGTTAAGAAAATACTGGCGCCCCCGTTTTAAAATAGATCCCATAACTGGTACTTATTTAATCGACCCTGAAAGGATGAAAGGCAAAGTCGACCTTGGTGGAATTTGAACTCAGAATGTAATGGCAGATGAAATACCGCTAAGCATTTCACCCAGTGTGCTAACAATTCTGTCGGCTTGCAGCCCTTATTATTATCATTATTATTGTTATTATGAAGGCAGTGAGCTGGCAGAATTGTTAGCACGCCAGGCAAAATGATTAGCAATAATTTGCCCGTTACTATATTCTGAGTTCAAATTCCACCAAGATCAGCTTTGCCATTCATCCATTCAGGACCAATAAATCAAGTACCAGTAAAACACTGGGGTCGATGAAATCATCTAGTTCTCGCTGCCAAAATTTCAGGCCTTGTGCCTATAGTAGAAACTATTATTATTATTATTATTACTATTCAGTTATTGTGTATGGAGCACTACATTATCTGCTATGACTTTTTTCTTTTTCAATGGTATTTCTAACAAGTCCAGTAACTATCTTCAGGTTTTCTCATAGGCTAATTTCAAATGCAATGTGTTAAAAAGGCCGTTGTCCTAGTTTTCCTTTTTTATAAATGGAGACAAGTGAAACAAAAGACTACCAACATGCTTGTGCTAGATAAGTGACTATTTCTTTTGAGGTCAGTGTCAGGCAGTGGGGACAAGAATATAAAAAATGCAGTTCATATCATGAGAAACATTCATATTAAATACTAGCTGTTTAGCCCAGCGTTGCCCGGGATTAAGTTAGGGTTATTAAGTGAATCAAGTCACATTCTCTACTATATATAGGGAGTAGGTGAAATTTCCAAGGCTTCCACCTCACCCCACCATGTTTTTCGGACCCTAAAAATGGTTTTGTAGCATATTAAAGTCACAGGAATTTATTTTGGCTGTAGAAAAATCTACCTCGGCAAATTCCATCTGACCCATGCAAACATGGAATTGATGATAATGAGAAACTCAGTGGAGAGACTGTTCTAACACTGAAATCTGACACCCAGTTCAACACCACATCCCATCACTTGGCCCTTGGCCACTCTTAGCCCAATCTACTCCATTACAAGTATTTGTGTTAGGTTTTCCTTTGAGGGTGATTTCTTCTCTTCTTCCCACCCATCTCAGAGGTCTAGAACTGTGTCGGCAGCACTGCACTGACACCCCTCATTTAATCATTAACCCTCGAGCATTTAAACCAGTGGTTCTCAACCATTTTCTTGCCTATGGACTCCTTTGATTTCTATTTTATTCAAGTAGACCACTCCTAGCCAGTCACTGTTTTAAAAAATCCTATTATATTTTTATAATTAAATATTATTAGAAACTGTATTAAAAAAAATTGTTACAATATTTGGTGTGTTGTAGAAATATAAGCAATTTATTGCTCATAGATTTTAACCAAAA
>NC_142943.1:31591145-31616145 GCF_046866305.1 Octopus bimaculoides | reverse complement strand
GTTGAGACAGGTTTTCTATGGCCAAATTGCCCTTCATATCACCAACCCTCACCTGTTTCCCATGGAAGACAGGAAACCAACAACCCCGCTTGTATGACAGTGATGTTCATTTTCAACCATCACATGATGTTTAAACAAGGGTACACAAAAGCACAAACATACACACACGCACATACTCAAACCTATATACCTATGTGTGTGTGTGTGTTTGTGTATACATATATGTGTGTATATATGTGTGTGTGTTTGTGTATACATATATGTGTGTATATATGTGTGTGTGTGTGTATACATATATGTGTATATATACATGTGTGCATGTGTGTATATCATTATCATCATTTAACGTTCATTGTCCATGCTAGCATGGGTTGGCAGTTTGACCAGAGCTGAACCTTTTAAGAGAGATGACAGAGGTCTGTAATACATGGCACCGTGTCATACTGAAGAAGACCTGTACTCCACAGCAGAAGTGTTAAGACCAATCCTTCTGGTGGTGTAAAGCACTCAGAGCGGTGCTGGTAAGCTGGGGAGCTGCACCAGATTCCAGTCCAATTTGGATTGGTTTCTATGGCTGGAAGTCCTTCCTAACACCAACCACTTTACAGAGTGTGCTGGGTGTTTTTACATGGCACCGCACTGATGCTGTACATGGCCCCACACTGGTGCTTTATGTAGCTCCCACATGGGCGTTTATAAGCAGCACCACACAGGCACTTTTACTTGGCACCACCTCAAGTGCTTTCACCCACAGAAGAATTGGTCTTAACACTTCTGCTGCAGAGTACTTGTCTTCTTGAGTATGGCAAGGTGCCAGGTATCTCGCTCCTTTGTCATCTCACCTGAAAGATTCAGCATCTTGAGGTCATTCTTCAGTACTTCATCACTTTGTATGTGTGTCTGTGTGTAATATGTTTCATGTCTCTATTCAGTCATGTCACTTTCTTTTTCTTTTTTTTTTTTCACAGTAAATTTCAAAAAGGAACTTTGTTAATGGACAGCAGCACCATCGACCCAGCTGTGTCTCAGGAGATGGCTGAAAAAGCGGAACAATTGGGTGGAGTGATGGTCGACTCCCCAGTCTCTGGAGGTAACATTGTAATGTAGTCTATTTAATTATTATAATAATAATAATAATGGCTATTATTATTATTATTATTATTATTATTATTACTATTATTAAAATGTATCATGATGTATCCAAACAACTTCAGCTGAAAAAAAGAGAACACTAAAAGAATTACACCCTGAAATCAACAGACATGTTTGTCCAGTTCCAAGTAAAATCAAAATCATCAGTGTCCCCATTGTGACTTCATAGCAAAATCCATACCTGGAGTTGCAAAGTGATGCTGGGGTACAAACATACAGAGCCCAATATAATACCCATCACGACTATCCATTTGAATACCAACATGGCCTACTCTGGTGGTGGACTTAACCCATCATTTTGTTTAACATCGCCACCAAGTATTTTGCATACTTTTAGTGGAGTCCACTTCATTTCAAGCATTCAGACTATGCTTCCAGTTTGCGGATTGCCCTCTCCATTTCCAGGCACAATGCAAAAGAAATAAATAGTAATCTCTGTGCTAATTCCATTGTCTTTTCAACAGGTATTCTTGCTGCCAGAGACGGTCTCCTAACATTTATGGTTGGTGGAACTGAAAGCGGTTTTGCTGAGTCCAAAAAAATACTTGACCTCATGGGAAAGAATGTTATCCATTGTGGTCCAAATGGCACTGGACAGGTTGGTTTCTTTCTTTCTTTCCTTCTTTTTTTCTAATTATGTATCAAGAATATCTCTCTCTCTCTCTTTCTCATCATTATTATTAGAGTGGAAAGCTGGCACAATCATTAGCATGTTGGACAAAATGCTTAACTACATTTCTTGCAGTATTTTGAGTTCAAATCCCACTATGGTTGACTTTACCTTCTATTCACCCAGGGTTGATACAATAAAGATTACATTGACACCAGTCAAGTACTAGCCATCTGGTTTCACCAGTCCTCAGTCAAATCGTCCAACCCATGCTAGCATGGAAAGCGGACGTTAAACGATGATGATGATGATTTCGAACTCATCCAGCAACCATGTAGCAGTTTCCTTATTCTGTGTGTGGTGGTGGTGGTGTTGTTGTTTCTTCTATTGCAGTTGTTGTTGTTGTTGATGTTGTTTTTATCTCCTGTCCCATCAAGAGTCTTGTTCTTACTGATTTTTTTTTTTTTTTTTTTTTTTTATGTTTCAGGCTGCCAAAATCTGTAACAATATGCTGTTGGCTATTTCCATGATTGGAACATCGGAGGCCATGAATTTAGGGATCAAGTAGGTTGATGACCCTTTGCCAGCTTCAATTATTTTCTCTTGTTTTGGTTTATTTATTTATTTATCTATTTATTGCTACCTCTTAATGTTATTTCATGTAGGCGCGTGTGTGTGTGTGTGTGTACGGAGAGTATATGTGTAGTATATACATATGTGCCATATCTGTGTGTGTGTACATTTGTGTGTCTGTATACAGAGTATATGTGCAGTATCTGGGTGTGGGTGTGTGTGTGTGTGTGTGTATACAGTGTGTATGTGCGTGTATACAGTGTGTATGTGCAGTACCTCTGTGTGAATGTGTATGTGTATGCATATGCAGTGTCTGTATTTCTGTTACATTTGCTTATCTATCTCTCTTTCTCTCTCTATGTCTCTCCCACCCTCCCTTCACAACACATCACTAACAGCCTGGTATTAATTGTCCAGTCAATATCATTGATACCATCGCTCCCGGCTGCACTAACAAGCTCACAGACAGGAACAGATGCACACACACACACACATGCACAGATTGACTGCTGTGCATAAGTACACACATGCTAGATGACTTTCATACAAACACATTCTCATAAATATATTCACACACACACACACATGCATTCATATGCACACCTATACTCATGTACACATGCAAACACACACACATACAGAATAATTTGCACACATATACACACTCTTCCCCCTACATAGATTCATATACACAAGCTCTCGTGCATACAAGCACACACACAATCTCAAGAACTTGCAAGCCTATACACCCTCACTCACACATCATCTCTTCTTCCTCTGCCTCCTCCTCTGACCAGCATCAATTTCCCCACCGCACAGTCAACTCCATCTGCTCCATTTCAGATGAAGTGTCACATTAACACTACCACTACAACCTACACCACCACAAACACCACTTATGCCAGCACCACTACTACAACCACCACCTATACCATCACCACCACCACCACTACCACTTACAACACACTACCACTACCACCACCACTACTACTACCTACACCACCACTACTGCAGCCTATACTAATCCTCTACTATATCCCTACCATTACTCTCACCTTCACTGCAAGAAATTAAAACAGCCCTTATTGATTTTGTTGCACCTTACCACCATCACTGCCACCAACACAACCATGCTACTACCACCAACACTACAACCATCACTATACGCTGCTGGCAACGCTACTAGCATACACTACCACCAACACCATCACACCACCACAAACCATATACTATCACCACATCACCACTACCCCCCCCCAAAAAACAACTCCTACCATACCACCAACACAACCACACACTGTTATTCCACTATCACCATCACACCTATAGTATCAACACCATTTGAAGAGGTGGTACTCTGGATAGTCACTCAACCAGATAAGAATGGCCCCAAAATATACCTCAAATCACACCTTGTTCTCTTAAAAACTGAAGGACACATTGAGTAATATATTTTAGTATCCCAAAAACGACAGGTTGTTCATGGCTGGGATTTCATTGATCAACTTTCTTTCTTGTTAATGACAGTTAACACAAATTAGCACTAATTAGGAACAGGTTTTTCAGTTGATTATTTGACTTTACATCAGTCTCATCAAAATATTTATAAGCAAGAAAATTTAATAACTGCTTGAAAGCTAATTTTGAAATGGAAAATCAAATAAAATACATATGAAACTATGTAGAAACCATTTATTAAAACAGATATAAGTTAACAGAGCTTCATAGATGGTTTTCCATGTTACATGAGTTAAGTTGCATGTCCTGGAACCAATGACTGATATAAATTGAGATATGCCAGTGTATTGATCTCTTTCTCTCTTTCTCTCTTTCTCTCTCTCTCTCTCTCTCTCTCTCTCTCTCTCTCTCTCTCTCTCTCTCTCTCTCTCTCTCTCTCTCTTGTTTATATCTAATTAATATCTTTGTGTTTCTCTTTCTCTCAAACTAGACTTGGATTGGATGCAAAAATGCTGGCTAGCATCTTGAACGTGAGTTCTGGCCGCTGTTGGTCAAGCGAGATGTACAACCCTGTACCAGGGGTTAAAGAAGGTGTCCCCTCCAGCAATAACTATAATGGCGGGTTCGGAGCAGCATTAATGGTTAAGGTTTGTCACATTCTTATCAGTTCCTATGAATTAAAATTAAGGTCTTTCTGTTTGTTTGTTTTATAAATGCTGACATATCTGTATTGTTAAAAAATGATTCCTATTGCAACCATCTGATTCTGGGTTCAGTTCCACTGTGCATGACCTTGGGCGAGTATCTTCTCCAATACCCTCTGGTTGACCAATACCTTATCAGTGGAATTTTGTTGAAGGAAGCTGTGAGCTCATCACACACATTCACCCACCTAATACACACAAGCACACCTTTTTTTTTTTAACTTTTGCTCATTTTAGTCATTTGACTGTGACCATGCTGGGGCACCACCTTGAAAAATTTTAGTCATACAAACTGAGCCCAGTACTTATTTTTTTTTTTTAGTTTGGTATTTATATCATTGGTCTTTTTCTCTTTTGCACTAAACCACTAAGTTACAAGGATGTAAACACACCATCACTGGTTGTCAAGCAATGGTGAGGGTACAAACACAGACATACAAACACACACACACACACACACATACATATATATAATGGACTTCTTTCAGTTTCCATCTACCAAA
This sequence comes from Octopus bimaculoides, assembly GCF_046866305.1. NCBI lineage: Eukaryota > Metazoa > Mollusca > Cephalopoda > Octopoda > Octopodidae > Octopus > Octopus bimaculoides. Next base: position 31,611,145 of record NC_142943.1, on the reverse strand, counting down.
TCCATTCACAAGGCTTTGGTCAGCCCAAGGCTATTGTAGAAGACATTTGCCCAAGGTGCCATGCATTTGCATCTTTGTGTTTGTGTTAGTCCCTCACCACCATTTAAAAACCAGTGTTGGTTTGTTTACATCCATATAACTTAGCGGTGTGGCAAGAGAGACCAATAGAATAAGTACTAGGCTTAAAAGAAAAACAGTCAATTCATTTGATGTAACCCCTTCAGGGCAGTGCTCCTAGCATAGTTGCAGTCCAATGACTGAAACTAGGAAAAGATAGAAAATATAGAGATATATATGATATGCTTCTTTCAGTTTCCATCTACCAAATAGGATCCGAAGGCTTTAGTGAACCTGAGTTTATTGTAGCAGGTTCTTGTCCAAGGTGCTACGCTGAGGGACTGAACCCAAAACGACATCATTGAGAAGCAAGCTCCTTAAATGCAGAGCCACTCCTGTGCCTAAAAGAAAAAAAAATTCAATTAACTTCATCATGCTAACAAGACATATTTCTGTCATCATCATTTAACATCCGTTTTTTACACACCATATCTGGTGCTATGTATACCCAGTTATTTTTGTTGTTGACTTTTTTCTTTTTTGTGTATGTCTCCAGGATCTTGGTCTGGCACAGAATGCCGCTAGCGAAACTAAATCCCCAACACCACTTGGTGGAATGGCCTTGCATTTGTACAGAATTATGTGTAACAATGGCTTTTCTGAAAAGGATTTTTCATCTGTCTATAAGTTCCTGCTAACAATGGAATCCAACTAAATACACCATTACCAATAGTGTCAGAAACAGCAACTGCACCATCAGGAATAGCAAAACTACCCCTGCCCACTAATACCACCAGACTGACACCATCAACAACACTAATGCCAGCCACTCCAACAACACCACCAGCTCAATTGTCAGGAATAGCAGCACCCATCCTCACCACCAACACCTCCACTACCGACAATATCGTTGTCACTAACAACATGAACACCACCACCAATATGATGAGGAAACCTCTTTGTGATTGTTCCAACAGCTAGAAATAGCAATCAAATCTCCACACATTGTCTGAAATAAGGATACAATGATCATGACAGGAATTCTTTTGGTCATATCTTCTCAGTCAGGGCTGACCTACTGCTTTACTACTACTACTACTACAACAACAGCACCAAAAGCCACTACCTACAACACTAATGCATCTATTGCCTTGTTATTTTGGTTGTTAGTATTAATTCCACAAAGGTTTTTTCCTTTTTTCATCCTTTCGAGGTTGATAAAATCAGTACCAGTTGAGTACTGAAGTTGATCTAATCAACTTGGCCCCTTCCCTGAAATTGCTGGCCTTGTGTCAAAATTTGATGCCAATATTAATCCCCATTTAAGGCAGCAAGCTAGCAGAATTGTTAGCACACCAGGCAAAATGTTCACTGGTCTTTCGTCTGTCTTTACATTCTGAGTTCAAATTCTGCCAAGATTGACTTTGCCTTTTATCCTTTCGGGATTGATAAAATAAAGTACCAGTTGAATACTGAGATTAATGTAATCAGTTTACCCACTTCCCCGAAATTGCTGGCTTTGTGCCAAAATTTGAAACCGTTATTTTTATCATTATTAGGATGGCAAGTTGACAGAATCATTAACACTTTGGAAGTTAAGCAGATTTAAGAATGATGTGAAACATTTGTGGTAACTCCTGTGGTATTCTCATGATTAGCCATGAGAAAAGAAAAATATAACTGATAAAAATTAAAACTGAAATAAAAAAAAAAGAAAGAAAAATTTTTTAAGCCACTTTTGATGTTCGGTTTGGAAAGATTAATTTCTTTAACAGAAGGGGACTCACATTCTTATAACTATTTTTTTTTTCCATTTTCTTTTCTTTTCTGTTTTACCTAGGACATTTTGTATTTTAATTTTGGAAAAGAATCTCAGAAAATTAATTTTGAAAAAAATTGTAAAATATCAAAACTTTTCTTTTTCTCGTTTTATGAATTTAACATCATGTGTAGCAGAAATTGGGGGGAAGGATTTATGTGTAAAAAAAAATTATAACAAATTTCTAAAAATACTCATTTTATAATTTTTGAAAAATTGTTGTGTGAAATGAAATAAAAGCAAGCTATATACAGAAATATTCATAGTTTTGTACAAGTCTTCAATATATTTTTATTATTTTATTTTATTGTGAGGCAGTGAACTGGCAACATTGTTTGCATGCCAGACAAACTGCATTTCTTTTGGCCTTACATTCTCAGTTCAAATTCCACTGAAGTTAACTTTGCATTTCATCCTTTTGGGGTTGATAAAATAAATACCATTTGAACACTTATAATGGATGGAACTTGTGGAAAAGGGAGACTTCGGAAGACATGGGATAAAGTATTGAAGTCCAGTCTCAAGGCACTGAGTACAAAGGAGTTGACAAAATACCAAGATATCTGGTGCCTTATTATATTCAAGAAGACCCATTCTTCACATCAGAATTGCTTAGCGAGGAGGGTGATTTTGGACATCATAACAAGGAGACAACTGCCCCACAAAAAGGTCTATGCCACAATTGTCAGTGTTTGCATGCCCACAATGAGTAACCTTCAAGAAATGAAAGAGGAATTCTATTCTAAGCAAAGGGAGGGGCCGTGCAAAGTTTCCTGCAAAGACAAGCTGATAATTGCAACAATTATCTTGATGCAAGAGTAGGAAAAGATGCTGACAGATGGCCTCGTGTGATAGGCAAACATGAAGTAAGCAAGTGCAATTCAAACAGTGAGCTTTTTCTAGCCTTCTGCACTAAATTCAGCCTAGTTATTACAAACACTGTCTTCAAGTACAAAGACCACTTGCATGCACCCTCGCTCCAAGCATTGGCACTTGTTAGACTACGTGATTACTTTGAGGAGAGATTAGAATAATGTTTTGGTTACAAGAGCCACGAGAGGTGCCGACTGCTCTACTGATCACCACCTGATCAGATCAAAGGTCGCTTTTTCCTGTTCAACCATACAAACCATGCCAGTATGGAACATGGACGTTAGTAGTAATTGGTGGTGGTGGTGGTGGTGGTTGTGGTGACGACGTCGACGATTTTAACATTTTAAAAGTGTTTGAGCTGAGATTTTTTCCTGTCCAAGTTGCCTACATTTTATGGTCACGCTCACCTTGCAGTAATGGTGCACGATAAGAACATTATACACCAACTACAGCCTTTTAATATACTTTAAAAAAAGTAAAAAATAAAGGCATAACCTCCGTTACAATGTTTCCCTAACAGTTGAGAGAGAGTTGTATCGGAAATAAAAGATGTTGCTAGGAGTAAAACAAGAGGAATAACTCATGAACAAACATTTGCTGTTATCTCCCCTGGCGAGAGATTGCTCATTTTATACATTCGTGTACAGATGAGCGAGCACGCATACATTACGCATAGTTTACTATTTTGTTGCAAGGACCCCGAGTGTAGATAATTATAAAAAATAAAAAAGCATATAGTTTCGAAAGTTGCGTTGATTACATGGTGTCTCGGTAATTAATATGTGTATGTATACGCGCGCGCGCACGCACACACACACACATATATACTGCTTTTTTTTTTTCTTTCGGAAAAGTTTTTTACTCGATTGCTTGGAAGTGCTCAGGTCGAGCCCGAGACGTTAGACAATGTATAACTTGGTATAAAAATAGACAAACATTTAGATAATCAGTTATATTCATGATTTACATCAACCTAATAAAAACATACGTAGGCATAACACACAATTACAAAACAAGGAACATATTTATATATTGTTTAGAAACCTATTTATATATTGTTTAGAACAAGGAACCTATTTATATATTATTTAGAAAGAAATTTAAATTTAAGGTGAAGAATTAAAAGTTATAACAGACATCGACAGTACTCTTTTGCTTGTTTCAGTCATTTGACTGCGGCCATGCTAGAGCACCGCCTTTAGTCGAGCAAATCGACCCCAGGACTTATTCTTTGTAAGCCAAGTACTTATTCTATCGGTCTCTTTGCCGTACCGCTAAGTTACGGGAACGTAAACACACCAGTATCGGTTATCAAACACACATACACATATATATATATACATATATACGACGGGCTTCTTTCAGTTTCCGTCTACCAAATCCACTCACAAGGCTTTGGTCGGCCCGAGGCTATAGTAGAAGACACTTACCCAACATGCCTCGCTGTGGGATTGAACTCGGAACCACGCATGTGGTTAGGAAACAAACTTCTTGTCACACAGCCTTGCATGCATATACGTCTGGATGTGCGTACATACATACATAACTGGGGAGGGGGAAGATATCATTATACACATTGCTATAATGATGCAAATGCATAGATATACAGAGATGATCTGATCACATGCTAAACGTTTTAAATATAAATGCTAAACTTTGCTATGAAGTAAATCTATAGACTTTAGCCGTCACTGTATTTGTAAACTAATTAAATACATTAGACACATGAGACAATCGTAAATAACTGTCATGTTATATGATTTCACTCTGAGCAAGAAAAGAGGGATCGATTGGACAATAGATTCAAATGTCTTTAAGCGATCTCTACAGCAACCGATTACCCTACCGGAAACCATGAAATTGTATTTAAAGATATTGTTGTTATTAGGAATGTAACTTAATCAAATAGACGGATTTATTGATATCAATATCAATAAATTTATTGATACACAGACGTCATTGGATAATAGTTACATTGAGAGAAATAGAGAGACGTCATTAAATTACATATATTTATATATACGAGGGTTATACTGAAACCATTCCAAAAGTGGGCATGACTTTATATCAGTTGTTTGTGTGTGTGTGTGTGTGTGTAAGCTATGCATGATCAATATAATATATATATTTTATTCTAAAATCGACTGTCACAAACAAAGCCTTTCTAGGGCTCACCATTCATTTAAAACAAGAAGCAATTGTTACACACTACACGACACCCCATAAAACAAAGTTAGACAGGAAAATACGAAAGTAAATGTAAAAGTGGGCACATCTTATTTTATTAACTGACATTGGACGTTTAAATTGCAAATGTTGTTAGAGTAACTCTTCTTCTATACAAAAGTATAACTCAACATAGTTTCCATCTCAAGTGATGCGTTTGCCTCAAATCCTCTTTCTAGAATTCGGGTATGCACTATTGTATTCACTTCTTTACAGCCGTTTACATCCCCGTCTGTGTTATAAAATCGATGCCTCTGAAGACTGTCCTTCATGGATCGAACAGATAAAAGTCAGAGGGCGCCAATTCCACGTTGTACGGACCAGGTTTATTTTCTGATTCCTTGATTTGTAGTCAAAGATTTGTTGGGTCACGCACTATCATAGTTAATGTGGGACATTGTGAAATTCTTGTTTGGTCTTTTCCTTCTGATGGTTTCTCTAAGCTTTTGTGTGTCTCAATGAACCGCTCTCTTGTTATCCTCCTCCAAAACGGTCATCATTATTTTCTGTACTGATCGCTGGCTCTTGAATTTATTAGGCCTTGGAGATGTGTGACACCATTCCATGAACTGGGTCTTCAGTTTCCTGTCGTCAAATCAGAATTCTCCCTGTAAATCAGAGCAGACTCCTACCCTTTTCTCCTTCAAATTGGATACCAACTATCGAGGTACGCACTTCGATATCCGAAGTCCGGCACCACCTTCTGTAACGCATTGTAAGCACTGTCCAGTCGTTCAGCAACGTTGCGGATTGCGACTTGTCTGTTCGTGTGAATCATTTCATCCATTCACTGGTGATTCGTACCAGGGGTCGCTGTTGATGGTTTCCTACTGCGTAGTTTGTTTTCAAAATTGCTTTCGCTTTCTTTAAACTTCTTTCATCTCTGCACGTTATTCTTGCCACTGGTGTCATTTCTGCAAATAAGCTCCAACATTTTGTGTATATCGGAATGCTTCTACAGCTCCTTCAAGAACTCAATGACCACACGTTATTTCAGATTGGAACATATTGTTTGCTTACAATGAAGAACAAGAAGAGTTACTCTACAAATATGTACAATATGAGCGACCTTTGTCAGTAAATACAAACTTGCTACGCCCGCGCTTAAATTACTTTCGTATACACAACCGTCGTATACACAGATGTAATTAAAACACATCGCCTTTTAGAAATGAATATATATATAAGTACATGTCATTGGACTACACCGCTACACCGACTTAAATATGCAGTTTCCGCTTGCAAGTCTACGTCTTCGCCGTCTGATAGAAACTCGTCCAAGTCACGTTGGAATTCTGCACTAAAGACCATCTCAAGGATACTATCATCGATCACTGGAAGACTGTACGGTATCCCGATCTCGTTTCCCTCCGCCAAGGCTTCAAGGACGCAGTCTACTTTATGTTCAAGGTCGTCTAACCATTCGGGAAGATCTGAAATCTGAACTATCCCCGGAAATGGTCCATTTAATATGTCTTCTTCTTGAGAGATGTCCTCATTGATATGGGTTTTTTCAGCCATGAGGATAACAATATTCAATGTTTTTATGTATGTGTGAAGCCCCTATGACTAATGTAGACAGAATTCATTTAATTTCATTCTTGTTTTCTTGTTTTTTCTCTTATTTCTTCGTTCAGAAACTTGGTTATATAATTTAGTTACCTAGAAAGCAAACAGAATTTGGAATTATTATTATTGTTGTTGATATTATTATTATTATTATTATTATTATTATTATTATTATTATTATTATCATTATCATCATCATCATCACTATCATCATCAACATCATCATCATTATCATCTTTTGACTTGTTTCAGTCATTAGACTGCGGCCATGCTGGGGTACCACGTTGGAGAGATTTAGTCGAACAAATCGATTCCAGGATTTGTTTTTTAAGCCTATTCTATCAGTTTCTTTTGCCGAATCGCTAAGTTATGAGGACGTAAACACACCAATACCAGTTGTCAAACAGTGATGGGGGACAAACACAGATGCAAAGACACACACACACATACATATATACGACGGTCTTCTTTCAGTTTCCGTCTGCCAAATCAACTCACAAGGCTTTGGTTAGCCCGAGGCTACAAAAGACGACACTTACCCAAGACGTCAAGCAGTGAGACTATACCCGGAACCATGTGGTTGGGAAGCAAGCTTCTAACCACACAGCCACGCTTTATTATTATCATAATCATAAAGGCGGCGCGCTGACAGAAAAGTTTAGCGGTATTTTGTCTATCTTTACGTTCTGAGTTCAAATTCCGCCGAGGTCGACTTTGCCTTTCTTCCTTTCGGGGTAGATAAATTAAGCACCGGTTGCGTACTGGAGTCGATCCAATCGACTGGCCTCCTCCACCAAAATTTCGGGCCTTGTGCCTAGAGTAGAAAAGAATCGTTAGCGCGCTGGACGAGATGTTTAGCGGTGTTTTGCCCATCGCTACATTCTGAGTTCAAATTCCGCCAAAGTTGACTTTGCCCTTCATCCTTTCGGAGTCGATAAAATAAGTACCAGTTGAACGCATGCGATTTATAATAACAAAAAAAAAAATACATTAGTCGTATGGAAAATAAGTTCTAGAACAGTTACATTCAGCCAACCTTTTGATCCAGAAATAAACTCCTATTCGTTAAAATATTTCTCAAGCTTGAATGTGAAAGAAATCGACAACAGATTTATATTTTAGTCCGTTGTTGATAATACATAAATTTCTTGTACATCAGCGGTTCACAAAAATACCTACTCTGCCTTGCCGAAAATATTCATTTTCCTAATGCAATCTCTTGATGTGCTGAACATAAAATGTGAGCAAATGTCGAAATGCGGACATTAAAATAATCATCTTCTAAAGTATTTTTTATTACAAACACTAATGTCGCGTAACATATTGGCAACGGTTATACGAGAAATCCATAACAGGTTGTCAGAGATTGTTCATTCCCATTATTTCCTTGTTTCCTAGCAACAAATGTTATAAATAGCATGTCATCGCTTTCACAATTATTACGACCACAACCACTATCATCCCCCCGCCCAATTACTCTCACCACTATACCAACCACTGTAGCCGTGACTATAACTGCTACAGTCACTACTACTTCCATCACCACTACAACCTATACCACTGCTACTACAACACTACCGCCACAACACTATAGCCATTTAATTTAATTACAGCTACCACATTATAACCAATGTAAACACCACTACACCCATTACTGCCATCACCACTACAGCTACCACTACCACCACCACCACTATAACAATAACTGCTACAATCTTAACCACACCAGCATTCACTACCTCAGTCATAACCACTATAATCACGTCCACTAATGCCACTAAAAACAAAACTCAACAACCATCACCATGGTAACCATTAAGAACAGTCAAACACTACCGCCACTACAGGCATGCATACCATAACCACTACTTGAACTACCACCGTAACTATCACCTACATAACTACCACTAATACTACCTCCGCAACAACTACTAGCAATGACACCCCTGGCACAACTACAAGTACAACAACCACTGCCTCAACAACACCCAGCACCAACACTACAACTACTGGTACAATACCACCACCACCACCACTACTACTTCTATTACTACTACTATTACTACTATTATCACTACTACTTTTATTACTACTACTACTACTACTACTACTACTACTACTACTAACATTTCTACAACTTCACCTCTACTATCGCCCAAACCACCGCAATCACAATCATCACTGCTACTACCACAATCACCGCGTCGCTACAACTACCATCACTATAATCTCCAATACTAGAATCACTACAACCTACCCATCTCTACTGTGGCCAAAGCCACAATCACAGCCACTATCACATATACCATCACCCTTAACAACCCCCTAAAATCATTACAATACCACCATTACCAATACCATCTCCACAACACCACAGTTACACTCACAATCACTACCACTACAACCACCGCCAGAACTGTTATTGCTATAATTAATATCACTACTATTACACACAACCACTTCTACCACCACCACTACTACTTTCGCTACGCTCTACCTCCATCATCACCAACCACTGCTACTATCACCGCAACCACCATTACCACCACCATCACAATCGCCACTATTCACACAAATCCACCAATGTTACCATCACCAACTACTATCACCACCACCACCATTGCCACCACCACCACCACTACCACAACCACCATTGCCACCACTACTATCACTACCTCCACAATCGCCACTATTCTTACCAAAACCATTAACACCACCATCATCAACCACCACCACCACCACCACTACCACTGCCACCACCACTACCACCACTACCACTGCCACCACCACCACCACCACTACCACTGCCACCACCACCACTATTATTGCCACAAACACCATAATTACCACCACTTCTACAATAAGCACCACCACAATCTCCATCATCATCGCCGCAACCACCGGAATTTCCCCCCAACACTACCACCACCATCACCACCACCACTATCGCTACCAACACCAACACCTCCATCACTACCAACCTCACCATCACCGCCACCACCACCAAAATCACCACCACTATCATCACCACCAACACCACCACCACTACTACCGCTATTACCACCACCACCACCACCGCCACCACCATTATCACCTCCACCACAACCAAACTTTATGCAAATATAATCTTAGTAATTGGTTTCGAATTATTTTGGTAGACAGCTATTGTAGAGTTTCTGCTGACAGGGGAATGTCGGCTGCGGGTCAGGGGCAGACAATCCTTCAACACTAATTGCAGCAAACAGACACCACGAGAGGTCACTATCATCAATCATGGCCGACGTAACTAATTTTCTTGATGTGTTTTCATTTCGTCGGCGGAATTTCTCTACTTTTGTCTCAGTTGCTTTTATTTTCTGTATTCATTTTGTCATATTTCGTGTGTGTGTGAGTTAGTGAGATGTATATATATATATATATGGGTGTAAAGCTATGCATGTGAACGTGTTTCCTTTTGTCAGTTACTTCATTATATACGATATATTTATTATTATTATTATTATTATTATTATTATTATTATTACAAGTAGTATTTGTTTTTGCTCTTGTTTTGTTCATTTAGCTGTCGTTTTCTTACAAGCAAAGCTATGTTAGCGAGCGAGCAACAATGTAATCAACACAAAGATAATGGTAATACCGCCCTCCCTCCTTCCCCACCATTACCATTACAATTACGACCACCACCATTACCGCCACTGCTAATACCATTACTAACAACCATCAACACCAACAGCTCTACCAGCATGAATACCATCATCACAACTATAAGCCACGCAGTATTAAGATTCTACGTGGTCTCTCGAATTTCTAGTAGCAGCCAAATTTCACTCTGCCATTTTAAGAAGAAGAAGAAAAGATGGTGGTTATACATTGGGTGATGTAATTCTGGAAGTCCACTGCTTCTGGCTGAACAGATGGGATGGTCATGGCAGGAATGCCCGATTAATCATAGAGTTCCTTAATGAGGACTGACCCATAGCTAAACAACGGCATTGTCATTGACACCAACATCACATCTTCTATGTCACTATATGTGACACGCCATCGAGGGAGCGTCTATGTGATCGCTAAATTTGTTAGAAATAGCACCCAAGATCTCCCTCGAATCACATCCTACTGTCTTAAATATCGAAACGATAAACCGGATATTGCAGTCTTTAGGATGACAAGGTCACATTTGGAAAGCTTTTGATCAGAGACATATTCAATCATTAAGAAATAACAGCCTAAATCTCCCTCAATTCATGCTCTACCGTTTTAAACAGCGAAAGGATATATTGAATATTGCAGTCTTGCATATTCTTTAAATGACGAGAAGGTCACCGTTGGAATGCTTCTGATCATAGATTTGCTCATCCGTGGTTAACCTAGGGCTAAACAACAACAAAGCCAACGACCTTCATCAAGAACACTAATATTAAGATCCCTGATGACACTAGTATCGACACCACCATCACTTTCCGACTGTCTAATTTCTGTTTAACCCTGAGCGAGGAGAATTCTGATCAAAAGCGTTCCAGCTGAGACGATTCTGTCATTTCCTCGTGTGTTACGCACATAAGCACTACAATACTCCAAGATCACGTAAATGTCTTTCCTAACATTACATGGATAGCCCGAAAAAACTACCTTAGCTTTAGCTAGACTCTGTGTGTGTTTGTACCCTCACCATTGCTTGACAACCGATGTTGCTGTGGTTACGTTCCCATAACTCAGCGGTTCGGCAAAAGACACTAATAGAATAAGTACTATGCTTACAAACAATAAATCCTGTGGTCGGTTTGTTCGACCAAAGGCGATGCTCCAGCATACCCGCAGTCACATGACTAAAACAAGTAAAACAATACAAAAAAACTATGTCATTTTAATCCCGTGCAAGACCGGGTATCTCTGCTAATATATATATATATATATATATATATATATATATATATATATATATATATATATATATATTCTCTGCCCTTATTCTTGTATATATATATATATATATATATATATATATATATATATGTGTGTGTGTGTGTGTGTGTGTGTGTGTGTGTGTGTGTGTGTAAATATAATATGTGACAATTATTCGGACACATTATATTTACAGATAAATTCCTCAGCAATACACACGTGGTTACATACACATGGAGAGAGAGAGAGACAGACAGACAGACAGACAGACACAGACACAAGGAGAGAGAGAGAGAGCAAAACAAAATATTATAGGAGAGTTTGTTCACAAATTATTTTGTTAACAAAATAATTTATAAACAAACTCTCCTGTTTACTTTCTTTTTTTTCTATAGTATTCACAAATTATTTAGTTAGTTGAATAATTTATGAACAAACTTTCCTTTCTTTTTTTTTTTTTCCTATACGTACTCTGTGACTTATCAAATTATACGATCCAACTAAATGAATCTCGGACACTTCCTCCTCACAGTTTCCTTTTTGCATGAATACGAATACGCATGGTTTACTAAATAATGATTTTCTTTTTTTGTTTTTTTTTATTTCTTTTTGTCATGCAATTTAAACTGAAATCAAACAGCATAATTACATAAATATACTTGATACAAACAAATATACTTGATACAAACAAATATACTTACAGACACACATAAATACATACAAAGAAACATACTTACAAACATACATACATACATAAATACATGCATAAATATATGCATACACACACACATACATACTTACATACATACATACATACATAAATACATACAAACAAGCATACATACATGCATGCATGCATAAATAAATACGTTCATGCATGTAGTGTGTATGTATGTATATGTTTCTTTGATGGTTAATATCGGCAACAAGACAATGGTGTTAGCTGAGTGGGCGATGATGGCGGCGCACACACAACCATGTTCTGATGGTGATTACTTTAAAAGTGTTGCTAAGCAATTAGGTTAATTAGGCTTGCATATAGACATATATGTGCACACCATGATTACTTAGGGATTGTTGCTAAGCAACTAGTTTAATTACACTGGTACACGAACAAGCCAACACATACACATGTATATATACACACATATACACGCTTATGCATGCAAAAGGTACCTCACACGGATTTCTTTTCACATAAGTGATCTTTTAAGATCTAATTCTCCACGTGATCCCTCAACAATGGTTATACGTAGATACGTGTTTGTGTGTTTGAGAGACAGTCTTGACGGAAGTGAACAAACTGAAACTTCAAAGTCACTATTGACTATTAATAGCTTAGTAAACGTGTTCTTTACTAAAAAGGTATTGAGTAATGTTTCAGTTTAAGATTAAATGGATTTTATATCCAACTTTATATAGGCACAAGTAAAAGAATAAAAGAAATATATAGACGCATGCACGCACATCAACACACAAACTCACCCACAGGCATAAATACACACAGACACACATATAACAGAGAGAGAGAGAGAGAGAGAGAGAGAGATGTTTTGCGTCAACTTAAAAATGGAAAAGCTTCTGATATTGATGGTATTCATGCAGAAGAGCTCAAATCAAAAGGGAAAGGGAAACAGGATGGTGGATCTTCATCATAATATATATATATTTCTTTATTGCCCACAAGGGGCTAAACATAGAGGGGACAAACAAGGACAGACAAAGGGATTAAGTCGATTACATCAACCCCAGTGTGTAACTGATACTTTATTTATCGACCCCGAAAGGATGAAAAGCAAAGTCGACCTCGGCGGAATTTGAACTCAGAACGTAACGGCGGACGAAATGCCGCTAAGCATTTCACTCGGCGTGCTAACGTTTCTGCCAGCTCACCGCCTTAATCATGATATATAATCGATGGGTAAATGATATACTTTCTCTAGATCGGTATGTGGCTGGGGGCTTATGTCACTGATGGTGTTGTGCAACGGAGAACGAGGATTATCACCTGTGGCGTTTCTGTCCTAAATGTTACAGGGAAAATATCTGCTTACTGATTTTTGATCAGGTTTTCACGTTGGTCAAGAGGCCAATGATATAATCTTGCTTTGGATTTTCTTCTTAATCGTCCAGATCAAGAGAAATCTACGAGAGAAAAATTTCCCGAGCGATATTGGCCAAACCATCGTTGGTATTTCCAGATACTTAAATTTTCATTTCCATAGATAGAACAAATATTTCTTGCTACTTCCATAGGTGAAGAAACCCCTTTTGTATTCATATAGCGTATTTTATCTGATATGGGTCTGGTCTAAACTTATTTTAATATGGTAAAATCGACACAGATTTAACCACTATAATATAAAGAGACAGAGAAAATCAGCTAGTCGATTGCTTGAGAAATGTATTGAGTAGAGAGACTTGACCCCCTAGCATTACTTCATTGACTTCACTAATACTTTACATTTACTGATTCTTTATGTATTACACGAAATTCTCAGAAATGTTGATTGTCCTAATATATTTACAAATACATCTTTTCAATCAGTGGTGGTGTAAAACAAAGTGATGCAGTCATTCCTACTCTATTTACCGTATATTTCCCAATAGGTTTTTTTTTTTTCAATTGCTTTCAAACACTGCTATGCAGTTATTTATATATGCGATCACACAATTGGTAAGTTATTCGACCTCAATTTTTTTAATATTTTGTAACTCTAAGATCTCTCGTAGACTGACAACTATAAGGTTGCCCCCCACTCAAAGTTTTACAGACAAAATTCCATTGAAACTTAACACGTTGGGCTTCACAATAAATTTTAATGAAACTGTTTTTCAGCATCAGCTCTGCCTTGGAAATTTTCGTATGGATCCAAAAAATAGCAATATATGGTAAAACTTATTAACCAAGACGTGGAAGATACTTATTAACCATAAAAAAAAATTTATAATAAAACATAGACTGTTAACTTCAATCAATTATTTAATATTTAGTGACAAAATTGTCGACGCATTATCTGGGACGTAGAACTGCGTTAGTGACAGTGCAACGAACATTTTTATATTAAAAAAAAAAAGAAAGAAAATTTAACAGTTTCTGTGCTTTTTTTTTTTTTGCTTGTTTTTTTTCAATGCTTAATATGTATCTTTCACGATATTATTGCTTTAGTTTCGACACACAATCAGATCAAACACTTATCAGTCAAGTACATCATAAAATATCGTGAATTTTCCCTCAAATAATTGTGCGGCATGTAGCAGCGGTGTATTTTAAAAAATGACACAAAAATAGTTATTTTCGAAACATGCAATATTGTCTCTTTTGTTGCATGGCTGTAAAACAAGGACATATTCAAAATATATTAAACACTCAGAGCGTTTTCAGTAAAAATATCCAATAAATTTTGCATATATCTTACAAATAAACATGAGTGAAGATGAGGTCTTGGAGTTAACGAATGTTGTAAACATAGAAGTTCTCGTGCGACGTTGTAACCTGAGGTGAGCAGGTCTTGGAAGTTCGTATGCAAAGTATAAGAATTCCAAAGCATCTATTCTATGTAGAATTATGCCTTTAGAAAAAATTCCCTAACAGACCGAATTTAGGATACAAGTACTGCTTAAATTTGTTATAAAGAAAAAGAAAGGCAACATAATTGTAATTTAAGATTAGCATACTCAGAACGTCTAAGCATTTTGAAGAGAATCGCATGATACATAAAACTGAAACGTGATACAAGGGAATGAAAATTCATACATATGAAAATCGAAAACTGTTGTTCAGTTCATGAATACAACACGAAAAGCAAAAGTTCAAAAACGGAAGTTTGTGATACATTCTACGATTTTAGTCCAATAAATTGCAATTTTCGTATCTCCTGTGCCACATAAACTCGCAGAGACACGAGTCAATTATAGATCGCTGAGTGTCACAGCGTCGTTTATTACCTCGCTTTACAGAAGCCCGCGTGCTTTCCGGTTATTACGTGTGGGTACCATCATTCGAAATAGTAAACCCCGCGCTAAGCAAGCAGCTTACAGATTGGCAAAAATTACTCAAAATTTGCAACCTTTTAATAAAAGTTATTAACTGTTTATTTATTAATTTATGGCAAAAATGAATTTCATCTCCATAATTAGCATTAAAAAAACTACATCAGTACACCAAATTTGAAATCAAATGGAACAAAACTGAAGGAGATGAAAAGTGAAAGGCAAACAGAAAAGATCCTTACCCTATACTTTTGTAGAGAACAAATTTAATATTCTTCAACAAGAACGTTGTTGACAGTAACTTCGATGTTTCGGTCAGCTAAGTCATCGTCCCAATGGAGTGAAGGACGTCGTCGCAGAATACCATCACGCAAAGCTACGAAGGGTTGTTCGTGTCGCAAGGTTCACAGAAGATCAGCGGACCCGTGCAGTTGTCGAGTGGTACCCGCGTGAGCGGCAGAGACCACCCAGAAGACTTCCAATCAGGTGGGAAGATAATTTAAGGAAAATTTTGGAGCAAAATGGTGAGAACACGAGGGGAGTGGAGCGAATGGTGTGGCCAGCGGAGCCGACTCAGCACCAGACAGCCTGGCCGATCCGACTGAACACTATTCAATTTTTTTTCTCCGTGTTTTTCTCCTTGTCTCCGTATTCTTTCTGTTGAAGAGCGTAGCTCGAAACGTCAAAGACTTCTCGTATTCCCGAGCGTCATACTAATATATACTTTTGTTATTTACACCACCTGTCCTCGTCTGTTGTTATTATTTGTATATTCTCCCATATATATATATATATATATATATATATATATATATATATATATATATATATATATATATATATATATATATATATATATATTCAAGTATACATGCACAAAAGCAAGCAAGTAAGAGATCGTTGTCACCTAGAAGTAAATATATCTGCCAACTACAAAACAAAATCTGTCTGTCTAATGGTCACGTGAACCTATATGATCAAGGGTGAATATTTTAGCCGGATAAAAATGAAATATTATCTTGATAAGCAGCAACACAACACCTGGAATAAACAACTGTTAAAAACCTAGTTGTTCCACTCAAGCGATTTTTATAATTATGAATACAAATATCACTTTCCACTTGTATGCTTGCGTGTGTGTATGTATGTATGTATGTATGTATGTATGTATGTATGTATGTATGTATATTTTACTTGTTTCAGTCATTAGACTACGGCTATTCTGAGGCACCTCCTTGATGGGTTTAGTCGAATAAATCGATCACAGTATTTTTTTTAAGTCTGATACTTATTCTATGAGTCTTTTGGGGTGAGCCACTAAATTGCAGGGATGTAAACAAACCAACACCAGCTATCAAGTGATGGTGTGGGACAAACATAAATGACACATACATACATACATACATACATACATACATACATACATACATACATACATACATATGTGTATGTGTGTGTGCATACGACGGGCTTCTTTTAGTTTCCGTCTACTAAATCCACTCACAATGATTTGGCTGTCCCGGAGCTATAGTTGAAGACGCTTGCCCAAGATGCCACTGAACCTAGAACCATGTGGTTGGAAAGCAAACTTCTTACCCACACAGTCACCCCTACATGTATATATTATTCTTTATGTTTGTGTGTATGTATGTATGTATGCCTGCATGCATGTAAGTATGTATGTCAGATAAAATAGACTCCAAATAGATTAATTGTGGTCCGCATCAGCAAGACTTGTATTATTTCGTAAAGTGACAAAGAATAGAGGAATATTGCTGGGGAGAGTTTCTGACGTTTCAGATAAAGTCTTTCTTCAAGTTTGAGCTTATAGGAAGAAGGAAAGGGAAAACGGAAGAACTTTTAATCCTATCGACTGGCTGAAACTGATGGGGAACAGAAAACAACATGGAAGTGTGTACGCGGATGGGAAGTAGGAAAAAAGCACTGGATAACAGAAAGTGAATGGAAGAGAAACAAAAAATAAATGATAAGAAGCTGACGATAACAGATGGAGAGGAAAATTTAGATCAGGGGATTGTGAATGGATAAAGCATGGATTACTCTGATACTAGGACAGCGTGAAAGAGTTGAAGAAAAAAAACATTCATTTAAGCCCCTCGGTTCCGAATTTAAATATGATACTTTGTTCCTTCCGTTTCCTTGAGCATGTAGACCTATGTTGTGCAGACATGGTAGACATTGATTGATAGACACATGGAGAGGCACTTTGCGTTAAAGTAGGCAGTAACGGGTTGGCCTGGCATACGTAGTGGAACACTATGAATGTTTTAGCGAAAGTTATCGGCAAGGCGACGGCCCTGTCTCACCAATGTGAAGAACACCTCAGAATATTATATTAGGTTGGTAGGAATGCAACAAAAGTTCTGTGTGATGTGGTATTATTGTGACTTAGGCCCAGTGATAGTTGTACAGTTGTTTATCTTGGGACAAGTGTTGCATTTCCAACGAGTACCTTTAAAAGTGCCTGGTTGCGGAGGTTGCCCACTGTAGAGATTTTAATAAAGAAATTACTAAAGTTTCTGTCTTTGCTGAGGACGGAGAGATGCTGCGATAACGATAGGAGCGGTTGTGGACGGGAAGTAAGTGCGAGAAAGAGAGAGAGAGAGAGAGAGAGAGAGAGAGAAATCCTGTCTATGGCGAATAGTACAGAGAGATTAGGAGAACATAGGCACGGTCGAGGGCCTAGTCACGTTGGAGTACGGTTATATATATATATATATATATATATATATATA
This sequence comes from Octopus bimaculoides, assembly GCF_046866305.1. NCBI lineage: Eukaryota > Metazoa > Mollusca > Cephalopoda > Octopoda > Octopodidae > Octopus > Octopus bimaculoides. The sequence goes on along the minus strand of NC_142943.1, from coordinate 31,592,950 downwards.
TATATATATATATATATATATATATATATATATATATATATATGCATATATATTTGCACACACACTCACACACACGGAATGAGTGATAGATACATACATAACAAATATGCATACATGCATATATACATTTCTATGTGAGTGGGTGGGTGTAACAAACGCATGTATACACACATATATACACTTTTATAGATATATGTACGTATATATATATATATATATATATATATATATATATGTGTGTGTGTGTGTGTGTGTGTGTGTGTGTGTGTGTGTGTGTGTGTATACATGCATACATACGTACATTCATACATATATATATATACGCGCACACACATAAATATATATGTATACATAATATATATATATATGTATGTATATTTTTTCTACAATATATATATAGAGAGAGAGAGAGATTGATAGATACATACATATAGATAGATAGATAGATAGATAGATAGATAGATAGATAGATAGATAGATAGATGTGTACATACATACATACATACATATATACATTCACACATGCATACATAATATATATATATATATGCACACACTCATAAATATGTGTACATATATGTGTGTGTGTGAGTGTGTGCGTATATATATACAAATGGATCCAAAATGAAAATGAAAATGTAGTACTGGACCCCGTCTACACTATTACAAATTGCTAGTGAGGGGACAGTGATGGTGCGTGTGTGCGCGTGCGTGTGTGCGCGTGCGTGTGTGCGCGTGCGCGCGTATTAAGAGAAGGAGGGAGGTGTTGTGTCCATATTTTCATCTATTAGTGGCTATTAAAGATTTCCACTCACCTTATGTTGTTTCTATCGAGTTTTCATTCTCTACCTATGTCAATTTGTTTATGTGTATGTATATATATATATATATATATATATGTGTATAGTGTGTCAAAGCGAAAGTTTTTTGCGTGAGAGAGAGAGAGAGAGAGAGAAAGAGAGAGAAAGAGAGAGAGAGAGAGAGAGAAGGGCGCTAGAGAGTGAGTGTATGTGTGTGTGTGTTTTCTGTTTGTTGAGTCTTTCACCATCTCCCGCTCTCAACCTGCTACTCTCTCTAGCTCCTCTCTCTCTCTAGCTCCCACTCTCTCTATCTCCTACTCACTCTCTCTTTCTGTCCTATTCTATCGTTTCTAATTACAACATACGATGCAGGTTCATTAAAATGCATTACGACATGGCGTCGTACTGCACAACTTCAAACTGCCTGGTACACTAATACGGGATGCACAACTTTTGACACAATGGTACAACACATCGATGCACAACGTTGCACACAACAGTGCAGCACATCGATGCACTTCACAGTATTGCATGGCACAGCGCTATTACAGGGTACATCTCTACATAAAATAACACTGCACACAACTGCATCTTACAGCAATACACTGCACTGTATTACACATCGCTGCACACCACTGCATGACACACCATCACTATAGGGTACTTTATGTCACAGTACTTTTCAGTTATGACGTGCAGTGTATGCTGCAGCAACATATTGCATTATATGACACAATGCTGCACAAAACTGCAACTTACAGCAATATACTGAACTGTATTACACATCTCTGCACACCACTGCATGGAGTGCTGAAAAGTTCCTGGCTTTAAGGGTATCGCGAAAGGCTTGGTTAGAGGACCAACCTTCTTTTACAGGGGTTACATAAACTGCAGGACTACTGCAATAAGTGTGTAAATCTGTGCAGCAAATATGTTGAATAAAATCATAATTAACTGATCCTCTTGTATTTTCTTTTCCCCAAAGCCAAGAACTTTTCAGCACCC
>NC_142943.1:31553645-31586145 GCF_046866305.1 Octopus bimaculoides | reverse complement strand
TGCAGATATTGATGTGTAAATAATCACCATTCCTATCATTCCAACATTGCTCTCCACTAACCAGTACAACCACTAGCTGCTCTTAATCACCACTTCTACGAACACTCCTATTACTTCTACCACTACGATCGCCATCACTGCCAATGCCATTCAGTAATCTCCTAAACATCGATATGGTTTGTCCTTAGTAGTAGTAGTAGTAGTGGTGGTGGTGGTGGTGGTGGTGGTGGTGGTGGTGGTGGTGGTTTTGGCGGTGTAAAGAGAGTGGTTGTTTAACTGTTTGTCTATCGGGATCTAGTAGGTTTGGCTGCCAGCATCAATTCTGTTCGAATTGATTTCATATTCAGTGTATGAATGATACGCTTTCATTGACTAATGAATGACGTGAACATCGTTTTCGCTATAAATCAATAAATAAAGAGTTATTAGCAATTAGTTTGAAAATTTTGGTAATTTTAGCCAACCGTTAGCCACAGACACATTCATGCCTGTTCCCATAGTAACAAGCGGAACATGAGAACTGTTTTGTCTGGTTAGCCAGTAATCATGCCGCTCAAACCTCGTTAAAACACCACTTCTCACCAAACATACATTCTCACCTCTCGCCAGAATTACATTTTCAGATAGTAGCCACTGGTATTCAGAATAACAGCTGTGTGGTTAAGTTCGCTTCTCAATCTCACAGTTTCGGGTTCGGTCCTATAGCATTTCGGCTAAATGTCTTCCATTATAGCCCTGTTGTGGAATATCCAACTATCAACCGATGTTGCGATTCGCTGAAATGTTGCCCACATAATCAGCGAATCTGATCAATCGCGACTTCGTCTGGAAAGAATGTTACCCATGTGATCAACAAATCTAACCAATCACGACTTCATGTGGAATAGGCTCCAGTGACCATATTAAATCTGGGCGCACTCTTTTCTGAGCTTCTCAATCGGTATCACACACACACACATACACACGACCGCCAGACAAAGAGCTTCTTCTGTTGTAGCCTTTCAAGCTACAACAGAAGAATTTAAGACCGGCTACTATTGAATATCGACGACTTAGATAGCAGAATCTGTAAAGAATTAAAGCAGAAATGCCAGATATTGAAACAAAACTTGGAATTGAAGGGCCTTATTATAAACTTAGCGGAAATAAAAATTTTAGTGAGTAGGAAGGAAGAAAGGGCCTTTATAGCATCGGAGAATTGGCCGTGCGCCATTTTGTAGAGCCGATAGAAATTCTATAGGCGTAGGTAGGATGAGAGAACTGAAGAAAAAAAAATGATTTAATGGAAGATGTCTTTCGTTCGTCCTGATTTAAACCTTTTGGTCTCTGTTTCAGTTCTTATTGCTGCCACGTAGCTGGGGTTTACTGAATCCGTTGCTAAACGGCATAAAACACTGAAATAACATAATTTGTTGGGTTTGAGACGCTGTTAGGGACAGAACTTCTGACAAACTACATCAGAACAGCATTTAAAAAAATATCCAGGTGAATGTTTGAAAAAACTTCAAATGGTTGAAAGAAATTTAACAATCTCCATAAATTGTTTTCTTTTACGCTGAAGTATTTTTATTCTAAATTTTTAATATGTCTCAAGTCCTTCCTGGTTGTGTTTTGCAATGAGACAAGAGAAGTCGGTGTTGTCTCCCTTGGATCTTGGTATTTTGTTGTCTAATTTCCTGTGGTCTTTGTCCGGTGAAGAATCAAATTAATTCCTTTCGGTGTCTTTTCAAAACAAATGCGACGGCAAAACCACCACCGAAAACAAGAAGTCTACCCATAACCATACACACACATATTCTTAAATACATATTCACACACATATGGTGATAATGAACACAAAATTAAATTAATAAGTGGGTGAATTTTTTTTTTTAATTGGTAACTTGACATAATATGGCTGTCCTCAGATTTCAGAATATGTCATAAAGGCACAAGTAATGCCGTTTAAACTATTTTCTGATATCCATATTAGAAATATCGTTGGTTGACGTCAAACGATATTATTCATTTGATCAGTAAAGTTACCCAGACTTCAGGAGCAGCTACACAAATGGTGTTGAGAATAATACTGCGGTAAGTATTGCTTTAATTGCATCATAATTAACTGGTTTTGTCATTACTACTTATAACTTGGCTTCAAATCACGTTAAGGTAGATTTTTTAGTTTTCTTCCCCTCGGGGATAGAGGATTATTTAAAGTGTTATTCAAGTCCTGGAATCGATTTCATAAACCTTATAACCTTTTAATAAAAAAAAAAAATACCTGTCCTCGTTCGTTCCAATGTCAGAGATAATGTGTTCCCCTTGTAAATCTGAATGCATATAAATATAAAAATCTCTCTCTCTCTCTCTCTATATATATATATATATATATATATATATATATATATATATATATATATATATATATATATATATATATATAAACAAATAGTAAATGAGTATATGCATATATACGTACAGGTATGTGCATACCGACATCCACCTGTATGTATAGGTGCATATCTGGGTACAGGACATTGCAAACAAAACGTAGACGAGAAAACACACAAGCCACATAGAGAACATTCTACTTCATCAGCTACCCCCGTTTTAACACCGGCGTTTCGAAGAGCTAGGCAGGACGCATCGTTGAATATATTATATATAAATATGAAAGTGACATCCGAAAAGCATGTTGAAAATATTTTCAAGGTGAGACATCATACCACAATTACTTTTGGTTACACTCCCAATCTTTTAGTGGGGAAAATATCGATATTCCCTACAGCGGTGTGTAAATTAAGAGTGTGTATGCCTTTTTGATTCGTTTATTTATTTTTGTGAACTATTCTCTTCATTAATAAATAAATAACTGCAGTTTCTGTTTCTTTTCTTTTCTTTTTCACACTGGGGTATCACTGACATTTTTACGTTCGGAGTTCAGATCTTGCCGAGGTTAACTTTGCCTTTCATCTCTTCGGAGTTGATAAAATAAAATACGAGTCAAATACTGCAGTTGATGTGATCGACTTGTTTCCCTTCCAACAAAAATTACTGGCCTTGGTCCCTGCAACGCTTCCCGTTCTGATTAGAATGTTGTTATCTCGGTTGCCACAAATGGAATCCGAGCAACCGCCCTTATAAGTCCCAGGGTTGAAGATTTTTTTTTAAATGTCATCCCGTGGTGAGAAATGTTTTAAACATTTTCTTCTGTCTTCAGTTTCAGCCAGATGCTGTGGCCATGCTGGGGCACTAAACAAAAACTATTGTACAAAATCAAATCTAATAAAATGTTTCCTGCAATTAATATGTGGGTAGTGTATAGTTTACTTTATAATCATTCAAAGAAGTTGTCCATATACTTTTGTGTGTATATGTGTGCTTGCTTGCTTGTTTGTTCTGGTCCCTGTGACACAATTTTATGTAATGAAATATTGTCTATATTTCCACAGATACCTGCTACACAATGAACACCTTGTACAAAAAGTAAGTAGATTCTTACAATTTCCTTTCTATTTTTACATCCCATCAAGGTGGTGCTCCAGCATGATCACAGTCCAATGACTGAAACTTGTAAAGGGATAAAAGGATAAACACTGATTTTAAAATATGTGCTTTGTTCATTCATTCATTTTTTTTTACATCTTTCTTCCATGCTAGCATGAGTTAGATGACTATATTTTAAAGACATTGTTTTACAGCCAAATGCCCTTCTTGTTGCTAACCATTACCTATTTTACAAATAAGGGTCTCGTTTCACATGCTTTTGTAGACATGAAGTGAGCAGATGATTTGTTGATAGAAGTGTTAACTGTGTGTGTGTGTGTGTGTGTGTGCTAATTACTGTCTCCTTCTTTGACATCGCATGACAGTTGTATAACCGTGTGGTTGTTACTTCATATAACAGAATCTAGTAGATGTAAATATTGAGTAGAAAGTTTCATTTCTGAAAACGAGGTTGACGGACAAAAAACTGATGTCTTTTATTAATACAACCTGTTATATCACTTTGTGGGAAATGTATTTCTAACTGATTCAACCTCAGTATATTACTGGTATATTTTTTATTGATCTAGCATTCACTACTCTACTCCCAGAAGGGTGAATAGCTACATCAGCCCTGGCAGTATTTGAACTGCTAATGCACAGGAGGGAAACTAAATAGTTTGACCTTTTTTTTTTTTGATGCAGTTCTGTTTCTGTCAGCTGAGAAAAGGTATAGTCATATAAGTTTACTTTGCAAGCATATGGTTCTAGGTTCAATCTTTGTGTGGTTCTTTGGAGGAAATGACTGCTACTGTAGGTTTGAGATGAGCAAAACCTTGTAAGTGAATTTAAGGTATTTAGTAGTTGTGTGGAATCTCTGAAGGTCTACTGCATAATGTCATTCGATTTAACACTGCCCTCTTTTGTTACGGTATTTCTTTTGAGATACACTGCCTTTGTTTTTCAACTTATTTTTAAAATAAAGAAGAATTTAGTGAAATATCAGTCATCAGTTGTAAGATTTCAGACCATCGTTAAAGGGAGACAACTTCGGATAAGATGCTTCCTGCTGCAGCATTTCATCCTACAATTACTTGTTTCTTCCTCTCTTCTCGTCCACCCTCTGCCTCTTATATCCTGCAAAAAAACAGAAATGTCTATGAGTATTTACCTTTATCTCACTCAGTTCCACTGTTCCTCTCAACTGTTGACATAACTACAGATATGTGCCATCTTCCCAGAGCTTGACAGATAATTTGCGCTTCTAAATGTCAAAGTGTGAATTACCAAACCCGTTCCTGTGACTTATCGGTTCAGCAAAAAAGACAATAGAATAAACATTAGGCTTTAAGGGAAAAAAGTCTTGTGGTCAGTTCGTTCAACTAAAATTCTTCAAAATGATGCCCTACTATTGGCCACAATCTAATGACTGAAACAAAGGATATACGATAAAAGATCCTGATATTTTTTCTCTCAATAAATTCCAACATAATCTTAATCTACATTGTCTGAAACATATTTTTAGAAAATTTCATTAAAAAATATCCAGTTTTCAGAAAGTTATGGACGAAACAAACCAAAGTGAATGAATTATCTGAAACTTCTTTCCACTCAACCCTTTCCCTCTACTTACGAAAATTTTCCTCTACAAATTCCAGTATAACCCCAACTCTTTAGCATTTAAACCAATCAAAATATCCGACCAGTTTTATGTTCAAACAGGCTAGATCCAGCCTCTCACACCTACCCTACAATGTCATTCTAAAAATAAACAGTCAGATCACCGAAAGCTTGAAGCTATGAGACAATGCATGATTAATTCAAAACAATGTGACTATATAAGCATTACATTTGATAGAGTCATCTAAACATTAAATGGTTCTACACTATCTAAAATGTATCTTTGGAAAATTTCATTAAAAAATATGCATTTCCCAGAAAGTTATAAAGCAACAAAGTCAGTGATGTCCTAAAGTGTAGATACACCCACTGTCATATTTTGTATGGACTTATTTTCTATTATCTCTTTTTTTTGCCAGCTATCGGAGAGCTATCCTATACGACGCAGTGCCCAGTTAGTTGCCTATATCTTCCTGAGAGGAAAAGAGAAAGGTCAGCTGCAACTTTGTTTAATCAGATAGATTAAATTAACGACACATTACACCACACTAGATAACATTAATTGCCTTTTTATAAATCTACTTGTGATGATTGATGATTTGGTGGTGGCTGGGACTAAAACACCAGTCGATGTGTGTGTGTACAGCAGAGTTGATGTGGTTAATAAGTGGAGTTAAAATGTAATCTAATGAGAACATTTAGCCAATAACTTTTGACTAAATAGGTGCAGGCATGGCTGTGTGCTAAGAAGTTTGCTTCCCAATCACATGGTTCTGAGTTCATTCCCACTGTGTGGCATCTTGGGCAAGTGTTTATTACTATAACCTCAAGCTGACCAAAGCCTTGTGAGTGAATTTGGTCGATAGAAACTGAAAGGTAGTGAGCTGGCAGAAACATTAGCACACCAGGCAAAATGCATAGCAGTATTTCGTCTGCCGTTACGTTCTGAGTTCAAATTCCGCCGAGGTTGACTTTACCTTTCATCCTTTCGGTGTCGATAAATTAAGTACCAGTTATGCACTGGGGTCGATGTAATCGACTTAATCCCTTTGTCTGTCCCCTCTATGTTTAGCCCCTTGTGGGCAATAAAAAAATAAGAAACTGAAAGAAGCCTGTCATATATATGTGTCTGTATTTTTACATCCATTTTGCCATGCTAGCATGAGTTAGACCTGTCACAGACAACTTGTAATCTGCAAAACATTCTGATTGGCACACCTAATAAAAAATTACACTGATTTTTCTGTAGTGGTGCAGCACATTTGATGAGGAGTCCTGTCACATGTGGCCTTTATTCTCAAAGAAGGTTACCCCTACCTGGGTTAAAGGATATATTATTGGGATAATGGGACTGATTTCAAAACCTCTTGGCTTGGATGTAAACTTCTGAACTATACATCAGTGTCAGTATCCCAGCATACAATATAATATATTGTATGTTTGTATGTTTGTAAACACAATTAGTTTTGATGTGAATATTTTGAGTGCTAATCACGAGTTAATGATGGTACGTGTGCGTATGCACACATGCATTAATGTTTTAGATTAAAGTAATTTAATGAGAACATATGTGATAAACGAGTTTTATAAAAGATATTAACATGCTAATTAAATATACTGTTATTACTGTTTTAACTGTTGCTGTTGTTGTTGTTAAGGCAGCAGGCTGACATAATTGTTTGCATGCCTTTCATCCTTTCAGATGAAAGTACCAGTTGAGCAGTTGGGGTTGATGTAATCAACTTAGCCCTTCCCCTGAAATGGCTGGCCTTGTGGCAAAATTTGAAACAATGATTATTATTATTATTATTGTTCAGTAGTCTTATTTTTATAACGTGCTTTCACTTCACTACCGAGCGCAGCTCTGTGCGCCTTGGGTATGTGCTGTGGTTTGCTGTGGTGCTCTTATGTTTACTGTATTGAAAGTGTTTTGCGTAGAATGTGTGCAGTACCCAGTAGTGCAATTTTCTGCATGTTATATATATTTGTAAGTCCTGGTGTTTTTGTTATGTATTTGTCTGAATATTTTTTTATTATACCTAAGGCACCTACTATGATAGGAATTGTTTCTGTTTTTAGATTCCACATTCGAGTTATCTCTATTTCCAGGTCTTTGTATTTTGTTTTAGATTATTAATAATAATAATTATTATTATTATTATTATTATTCAGCGAGCTGGTGGAAGCATTAACATACTAGCTGAAATGTAAGGCAAAGTCAACCTCAGTATAATCTGAACCTAGAACATAAAGACAGACGAAATATTGCTAAGCATTTTGCCCAGCATGCTGATAATTCTGCCAGCTCATACTATTATTATTACCAGCCATGTATTCTCATTCTATATATTATTTCTCTCTTCCAGGACTGGAAAGTATTGAAAAATTAAAAGACCACGATTCTGTTTCGCCAAAACGATTACAATCCTTCAAGAAAACTTTCCAAGAGAAACTGCAGGAAGGCATCAGAGAATGGAAGCAAAAGAATCCATAATTTTTTTATATAGTTTTGAAACCCAAAGTCTTTTGTATTTAATTAATGTTTAGTTTTTCTAGATGCCTTCTTCAAGTGGAATTGTTTCTATTGTTATCAAATCAAAAGAACCAAATAAAAATGCAAATGGAGTTTTTATATCTTTGTTTATAGTTTTTATTCATGCTTGTTGTTTATAGCCCCAGGTCAGCCTTGATTGAGCATATGTATGGTAAATTTAAATCCAGCTGCAACCACATCATCATTTTATCCTTATATCTAAAACAGCATTATCCTACGTGTCCTTTCGTTATTGATTGACTGGTATGATTTGGGAAGAGATTTGGCTATTATTTCTAGCATGTAGGACGCTCGCGTAAAGGAGCCTAACAAAAGCATTTGATACACAAGCGCTCCAGTTTCTGTGGAAAGAAGATAACTCATAAAATACCTTATGTACTTTGGGGAGAAGATGCACCACGAGCCATTGATGCAGACCATCTTGACAAGTGTGAAGGGGAAGAGAGAAAGACGTCAGTCAAAGACTGGTGAAGACTTCAATGAATGGATCGGAAACAAAAGCTTGGCTGATTGTAATACATGCAGCACAACACAGAGGGGACTGGAGGGTTTTGGCAAACCGATCTCTGGACACAGGAATGCACCTGGCTAATGACATTAAGAAAAAGAAATAAATTTTTTAGGCCCAGGTGAGAAAAAAAAAAATAATTTTAATTGTAAAAGGTATGCTGAAGAGGATGGCAATGGATTAAGATTTGTTTTAATTCAAATTACAAGTTTCAGTTTGTAGGATACTATAAAATGTATACGCTCAAGAACAGGATTTACAAGCGCACCCATTAAAATTTCGGTGGGGGTATTTTGTAATGTGGGATACTATAAAATGTCAAAAAATCCAGAGAGTAAAAAAAAAAAGTTTCAAATTCTATTTTATTCGTGTCAGCTATTCCAAAAGTCCACCGACAATGAAATTGTTCTAACCAAGTTTTCCAACAGGTCACTTTTCGTACTTGAACTCACAGAAATAGGAGTCAATGGTAGCACAATGATTGTCAAAGCACTGGTTACCTCCTGGGTCAGGCCCATATGCTTTCCATTTGATACATGTAGGCCTCGTCTTGTGTGTTGCAATGTTCTCTTACGAAATTGGTTAGCCTAAGTATCTTTAGAATGTACGAGCATGCTCAGCCACAAGTCACTGTATATTGTGGTTACCAGCAGAACCAGCTGTTGAATACATTCTTCCAGTGTCACAGTTCCAACAAAGCACAGCATATAGAAATGTTTTATGTCTTGCGTTATAGACCACCGAAAATCCAGCTTTGGTTGGCTTGAGGCTAGTAAAAGACACTTGCCCAATGTGCCACGCAGTGGGACTGAACCCCGAACTACATGGTTGGGAAGCAAGCTTCTTATCACACTGCCACATTCACCACATTAACTTTTACTGCAGCACCAACAGATGCAATCATGATGTACTTTAATGTTGATAATAACGTAACCTCGACACATCTTCTGAGGTACACCTTCCCTCTCTTAAAAGAACATTATTGCATCCTCTTCCATCTTTATACACTTCCACGAAAATCTCTAAAAGTAGTTTATTTGTATTCTTTTATCTTATAGACAGATTATCATGTGTAAGCAATCAGCCCGTTGTTGCTTATAGTGGTGGTAGTGATAGTTGGTATTGTAATGATGGTGATCAGTGTGGAAGTGTATTATTAACAGTATGATGACAGTGATAATGCTGGCGGTGGGATGTTAGTTATGACAGTGTCGGTGGTGATGGCGATAATAGTAAGTAATGATGGAGATGGTGGCAGACAATGGTGATGATGATGTTGGCAATACGTTTCTCTGCCTATTACTGACCCCTACCTAAAAATAGTTTTGCTTGTAACCCAATACAGATTATTTTTCTCCATTACATTCCTCCCAGTCTACCTTTGTTTTTTCCATATCATTGCACTTCGTTTTCCATTCCTTCTTAAATTCCTTTCTCTTGTTTCTTTTCTTCTTTGTCATTCACTTATTCCACTGCAACATTTATATATGGTTGGCGTTAGGAAGGGCATCCAGCTGTAGAAACTCTGCCAAATCAGACTGGAGCCTGGTGTTGCCATCCGGTTTCACCAGTCCTCAGTCAAATCGTCCAACCCATGCTAGCATGGAAAGCGGACGTTAAACGATGATGATGATGATGATGATATATATATGAGTATTGTAGTTTGCAAAAGGTTTTGAATCACTTCTATGTAGGTATGTGAGTGTGTGGATGAATGTGTGTATATGTATATATACACACATATGGATGGATAGGTGAATGGAAGAAGAATTTGTGAGACCTGTGATACTTCCACATTTCAAAATTATTTGTGGTTTGATAAATAATTTATGAATGTTTTTACCACTGCTTCTTTATGTTAAATATCTCAATTATTTCCTCAGTTTCCTTCCACAGTTAAGGTTATTTAAAGCATAACATCAAGACATTTTTATTTTGTCAAAGTTCCATGTTGGAATAACATTCAAACACATGAAAAAATCTAGCAGAACAACATTTCAGATGATTGTTTCTTTATTTTACACAAGGGCAGCAGATGAAAAGAACATTACAAGGACAAATTAGAAAAACATTGATGGGTGGCAAATGGGATAAATTACTTAAAATCACTTATGAGGAATCAAATGTGTGAAATTATAAAGATATGTTATTGGCACATGATAGAAGGAACAGACTTGGCCTTCTGTTATAATTCCAGTTACATTTAGAATGCTTTAAGGCAGTGGGTCTCAACCAGGATCCATATGGATCCTTGGGGGTCCATTTAAGGTTTTCTTGTTAAAATTAATTGGCTATATTTCTACAATACACAAAAAAATTTGATAATTATTTTTATACAATTCCTAATAATATTTAATTATAAAAAAAGAAGATTTTATTAACATCAAATGGTTAAGAGGGTTCACCCAAGTAAAATAGGAATCAAAAGAGGTACATTAGTAAAAGAAAATGGTTGAGAAGCACTGCTTTAAGGAATAGTAAATGGACTCCAGTACTTGATTGGGACTTTATTTCATCAATCGATCTCAACCCCAGACAACAAAGGATGACGAAAGGCAAAGTTGATCATGGTAGAATTTTAAATCAAAATTTAAAGGAATGTAACTAAGTATCATGAGGCTGTTTTGTCTGTTGTTATTCTTAATAATAATAATAGTTTCAAATTTTGGCACTAGGCCAGCAATTTAAGGGAGAGGGGATTAGTCAATTATATTGATCCTAGTACTTAACAGAGGAACAGATGTAGAATCAGCAGGCTGTACAATAAATAAGTATATCAGGCTAACCAGAAATACTTTTAAGGCTAGATTTATGCAGTAAATCCATTTATGTTCAGAAATAAGAGTAACGTAATAATACCTTCAAAATGTGTTTTTGCTTTACAAATATACAGGTATTTAGTAATATAAAAGTTAGCAAGTGTGTGTGTGTGTAATTTTGTCAGATGTATTTAAAAATTAGAAACAGTATCATAATATTTAATACTCGTAGTTTGTTAGTATGAAACCTCACACACATACACTTATAGATTTATAGGGAGAGAAGTAGGAGAGATACATTCATAAAAAAATTGTATATACATGTATATATTATATACATACTTTCTTAAAACATGCCCACAGTATATATGCGCATATGGATGTGTTATATACATACACACACACACACACACACATATATATATGCATGCACACACACAGGTTATATAAAAGTAAATATATACAAATATTGAAAATTTAAATAAAATCATAAGAAATCTTCACACAAAATAGAAAAGAGACATTCATACAGATATACACAAACACGTACATATTAAAAAAATATACATACATTCAAGCACTGTATGAATACAAATTCACATACATAAGACAAAACGTCTGTGACTATATATATAAGCATTTCATTTATATATAATATATATCATCATCATCAACATTTAACATCTGTTTTCCATGTTGGCATGGGTTGGATGACTCAACAGAAACTGGCAAGGCCAGGGTCCGCACCAGGTAGTCTGTTTTGGCTTGGTTTCTATGATTGGAAGCCCTTCCTAACGCTAACTATACACACACACACACACACACAGAGGACATGTGGAGGCATATGGCTTAGTGGTGAAGGTGTTGCTCTTATGATTGTAAGACTGTGATTTTGATTCCTGGACTGTGCAATATGTAATGTCCTTGAGTAAAATGCATCATTTCACATTACTCCAGGCCACTCAACTGACAAAAATGAGTAATCCTTCAACAGGATGTTCTATCCAGGAAGTGGAGGGAGTATATATGCCACAGGAAAGTAGCCTTCTGAACCTCAGGAGGGACCTTTGATCCTCTTTATACACACACATATTTGTATGTGTGTATATATACGTATGTGTCTACCTATCTATGTAATAAATGAGAGAGATGGAGGATACAAGAATCTTCATTGATCCCTGAAATTGTTGCAACCCATCTAGCATTGATCCCTCACAGGTGGGATATTGTACTATTGTAGTGATCAATAAAGATTTTCATATCTTCCATCCCTCTCATTAATTATTACTTACATACTCAATGAACACTAAGCCAGTGAGCGTGAGAGATGTGTGGCTTTGGAGAGTTTTGACTCTTCTTTCTAGCAAACGGTGCATATCATACCCTGACTTTTAATAATATATATTTTGCCTATTTTGGTTATTCTTGCTGGCCACCTTATCGTTATTTTTTTAAAGATAACTTATTTGGATTTTGAATATACACACATATATATATATATATATATATATATATATATATATATATATATATATATGTATGTATGTATGCACACTTATTTATGTGTGTATGTATATATATATGCATATTCTGAAATGTATTAATTAAAGAAGGGTTTTCATAATGGGATGCATTTCGTATTACATATTTTGCAGATCTGAAACATGCATATTAAATGTTTTCAAAATATCATTGTTTGATTTGACATCAATATTACTATATATATGTATGTGTGTACACACACACACACACACACACACACATCCATACTTATATGTACAGGTCTATTTTATTTATTTGTCCAAAGCATAGTTTGATATGAAATTTAGTATAAAACAGAATAAACAATAAAAACATGATGGTTTGTAGGTAAATATTTCAATATTTCTTGAAATCATAAGCCAATGTTTCAAACATTGAAGAAAAGTTTCTTTGAAATTGGCAACGTGGCAGTAAGGAATCACCGTGAAGCCAGGTCATCTTTAGTTTTCTTTTCAAATTTATTGAGCACTTTGCTGGAATTCTTTCGAATAAACAGCCACGTTGCACTGAATCTGTTTCTTGTCTTTGAAGATCTGCTAAAGTCTTTACTAGAATTGTTGTTGTTGTTGGTGGTTGCTGTGAGAGTAGTGAGAGCATTGTCTGTATTGCTAATGTTGTTGTTGCTGTGATCATAATCAATGTCATGACCGTTATTATTATTAACAATGTTGTTCAGACTGTTGTGTCTCTGAGCTTTATTCCTCGGAGTTGTGTTGCCGTTAGCGACAGAGATTTTTGTTGGATATACACACCCGACGGATTTGCAGCGCTTTCGCTCATAGAATGGTGATTCTTCTGGAATGTTCTCACCCATTGGCGTCACCACTTCGAGCGCCAGACTCTCTCCTGCCTCATGGACCAGGTTCACCACTTCGTCATGCATGCTCCACTTTGTATCCTCTTTGCCAATAGCAACAATGTAATCTCCAACTTTTAAACCACTCTCCTGAAAGCAGTAATAATAACAACAATGATTTCTTTTATTGGCCACAGAGGCTCAAGACATGGAGGATAATACCAAAGGACCAGTTACAACACACAAAGCAAAACAAAAAAATACAAACACAAAAACAGGTAGGGTTTACATTGATCAAAGGGAGATACTAACACATTAAAGGAGATAACAGAGGGTATGTAATAGAAATTAGGGAACTAGATAATAAATAAAATCCCTTCTACTATAGGCACAAGGCCTGAAATTGTGAGGGAGGGGGCTAGTCGATTACATCAACCCTAGTACGTAACTGGTACTTATTTCATCAACCCTGAAAGGATGAAAGTCAAAGTCAACTTCAGCAGAATTTGAACTCTGATGGATGAAATTCTGCTAAGCTTTTCACTCAGCATGCTAACGACTGCCAGCCTTAATAATAATAGTAATAATAATCATAATAGCAATTATAATAATTTCTTTTATTTGCCACAGGGGCATAAGATGAGGGGGACATTACAAGGTCAGTTTATAATTTGTATAGAGGGTTACATAGAAATTTGGGGAGGAAGAAAGGGAGAAAATAGAGTGTTGCTCATAGATTTGGGGGGTCTCCCATATTAGTGAGGAAATCTCCCTCGTTAGCTTGTAAATCTCACTCATAGGCTTGAATTATTTTCAAAAGTTTGTGAGTCTCCCTCATACATTTGTAAGTCTTCCTCATTGATATGTGAGTCTTCCTCTTTGATTTGTGAGACTCTCTCTTGCCAATTTGTGAGTCACACACACTGTAGTTTCTGACTATTTTTCTGTTTATGAAATTTTGAGTTGTTCTTAATGACAGGAATTTTCCTCTTACCATTTTAGGATCCAGCAGTCCATTGACTGTTCTGCATCCAATTATAAAAAAGCTGTCACTGTAAACTTTAGTTGTTGGTATCACATTTCTCCCCCCCCCCCCCTTTCTCTCTCTAATTAGACGCAGGTTAATTAGTGAGGAAAAGTAAAATATAACAAAGTCTCTCTTACCGCAGCTGGTGACCCTGGTTCAATACTGTTGATCTTCACTGGACAATCCCCACGGATACTGAAACCAAATCCGTACTGAGAATTTTTCGTCAAATGAATAAGACAAGGTGCTGTCCAAAGTTTATTGGCACTGAATATATTGAGTGGCCCCTAGATGAGAAGGATAAAAAGGAAACAGATGCAGCTTATAAATAGGGTGTATATCTGTGAGTATATTTTTACATTTGTGTGTCTGACAGAATTCTGTACAGCTTTTATCCACAATATTTCAATCACAAGACATTGGTCAACACTAGAAAATTGTAGAAGATACTTTTCCAAGCTATCATGAAGTGGGATTGAACCTGAAGCTCTCAGACTAAAGGGTTGTGTAGCAGATGTCTCAAGTACACTGCTTTGGTGGCACCAACACACTCACACACACATTGTGTATATCTAGTATGAAGATTATAGTAAATCTACTGGGGATCGCTTCTCTATATATATATGACAAGGCATTACATATTTTTCTTTATTGTAGTAAATTTGACTTATAGCTGTTTCCAGTTGTCATTGTAGGTTTAATATTGATAAGTTTACTAAATTGACCCATTGATAACTGAATATATACACACACACAAAGGAAAAAGTAATAGTAATAATAAGATAAAGATAGTTGTTTCAAGTAACCTATGAGAAACAAAGAAATGATTTTATAAGAATAATGTAGAATATTTACCAAACTTTGGAACAAATCTGTAACAGCATGATTAGAAAATTCAGGATAAATGTCCTCCACATTATACTGAGATTCTGGGATTATTTCTGGCACTTTAATCAGATCGGTGAAATCATCTTCTTCCTCTAGATTTTCAAATTTTTTCAGTGCTCTGATAAGATGAAAATATGAAGAAACAAGACAACCAATATTAGCTGGTAGAATCATTAACACATTGGGCAAAATGCTTAGTGGCATTTTGTCTATTTCTATGTTCTGAGTTCAAATTCCACTGAGGCTCACTTTGCCTTTAATCCCTTTGGGGGTCAATAAAATAAATACCTGTTGAACGTTGGGGATTGATTTAAATAGCTTAGCCCATCCCCTTGAATTGCTGACTTTGTACCAAAATCTAAAATCAATCAATATTACTTGAATGCAGTGGACTCGTAGAATCAGTAGGGTATCACACAAGGTGTTCTGTGGCATTTCGTCAAAAACTTATCTGTAATCAAACTGTATTTCCATTCTTCTAAGGTCAGTAAAATAAAGTACCTGCCAAATACTGGGTTGACTTAATCAGTTAACATCTCCCCCTAATCTGTAATGTTATTTTGTTATGGTTTATATTGGTTAACATGAATGGTGGAAGAAGGCATAGTCTATTTTACATGCACAAAACATATTTGAATGACAATTGTCTGACAATATTCTCTAGATACGGTTTTTACATAATTATCACCATCTTCATTTAACATCATCCATTTTTCATGCTGTCATGAGTTGGACAGTTTGACAGAATCTATTTAGTATCACATTGTGCTTCACCTAGACTACTCTATTCTAATGTGTGTGTGTGTGTGATGAAGATGATATATATATAACAAAATAGGAAATTGAAAATTTTTGGTATTATTTCTGATTTCCTGCTTGTTATACAATAATTCTGCAAATAATATTTCCACAATTCTCAATTTTAATATGTATTTTGACTAACATACAGCAGTAACTGAGACTACATATTGGATTGTAAGAATGGATTAAGCAAATGTGCTTCAAGAGGAAACAACTGGGATTTATCCTAACAACTTACATAATATATACACATGATAACTATGTGTCTGTATATTTCTGTTCACACACGTACATATACATAGCGCCAAGAAAATAGATGTGTGATTGGTACATAAAATATTATTGTATATGTTCCCACATACCTTTCATAGGTTTCACGTAATACTCCTTGAAACAAGTCAATCTTGCGCATCTGCCTACATAAGTCATGGGTGTTCAGTGCTTCCTCCAGGAGCACAACGCTCTCACGATAATGAGCTTTGCCTACAAATATGAATGACTATTCTTAAACAGGTTGATAATATAAGGGGAAGCATCAGGAATGTTGATTTTTTTCAATGGACTGATAATGTGAGAAGGAATTATAGTTTTTTTTTAATAGATGGGCTGTATATATACATACATACATACACTTATACACTCACAAATCCATACATCCATTCAGATACACATGTATATACATCTAAGCACACGTACATACACAAACATACATACATGCACACATATTTGCAATCATTTCTCTTTACATAAACAAGCATTAAAATACACACACACAGACATACATACATACGTATAAGTTCCCTTATAAGACAAGTTTTTACTTTTTTTTATACAAACACACACACATACACTAATGTATTTTCTTCTTGCTAGACATTCACACACACTTCTAATACATACCCACACACACACACATATACACTCACTCTCTCCCTCTTCTTTTTCTCTGTGTCTGTATCTTCCTAGTTGTCTCTCTCTCTCTCTCTCTGTCTCTCTCACACACACACTCACACATTAACACAATACCCATACTGTCAACAGTAAATTGTCATCAATATATCTGAATGTAATTTCAAATATTTACCTTGAATTTTCCTCTTCTCAGAGTTGAAAGGTAACACAGTTGCCATGTCTTGGAAGTCTGGTGAAGATGATGTGATGTCAAGAACTTTGACCAATTCTTGTAGTTTGCCAACATCGTCACTATCTGAAATTACAAAAATACACAAATTCTACTTCAATCTACTCCACAGGATTTCACACCAACAAGACAGCGCAGTTTGTTAGAAATAACAGCTAATTTTCTCCCAAATACTCGTCTAAAGTTAGGCACAGCCATGATTCTGCAGTTAAGAAGCTTGCTTCCCAACCATGTGAGTGGATTTGGTGGAAGGAAACTGAAAGAAGCCTGTCAAGTGTGTGTGTGTGTGTGCGAGTGTGTGTGTGCGCATGAGTGTGCGTGCATGTATGTACATATACACATATATATGTATATGTATGTGTGTGTGTATATATATATATATATATATAAAAGAAAAGAATGAACATATTGGATAATTTAGTCCCAGATAGATGAATCTCCAGAACGAAGCAACATCTTCCATTTCTCAAAGTAGTATTCCACACTACCACTACCGCTATCATCTTCATGACCATCTTCTCTGCTACCACTATCACTACAACCACCACCACCACAATCACACTATAACCATACCACTACCTCCAGAACCACAACCACCACCACCATCATCATTCTTCAATATATTCATAACTCACCATCTTGTTCCATCAGGGCCAGTGCTATGTAGTAATGTGCTAAAGCTTTGTAAAACTGACTTTTCCCCAGCATCATTGAAGTCCAAGAAAACGGTACATATTGTTTAACTGGTTCCACCGATATCATATCGTGGGCTTTGGTGTATGTTGTAGAAACCTGAAGAAAAAGAATATTTGTTATGAATACTTTTTTTTTGTCTCAATATATATTGTTTCACTCTTGCTACTACATACAGAAAAACAGGCAAATTTATGCAGAATTATATCATCATCATCATCATTGCCATCATCATCATTACCATCATCATCATTACCATCATCATCATCACTTAATGTTTGTCTTCTATGTTGGCTTGGGATGGATAATTCAGCAGTATCTTAGAAATCAAGGGATGGCTTTGGGCCCCATTGTTTGCTTTGGCAAGGGCTCTGCAGCTAGACATTGTTCCTTAATGCTAATCTTTTTACGGAATGTACTGGATGTTTTATAAAGGGTTGAATGGTTGAGAAGTTCACAGTACAACCCGGTGTTTCCAAGCTTGATCATCACGATATGACGCCATGGATAAGGATGATAGATATCAGGAAGTAAAGGATGAAGTAGGAGTGGTGGGAGGATGTAGAAGTACATAAGAGTAGCTATAGTAAGTGGAGCATGATGGCAAATATAAGAGGGTGTTGAGAATGATATGGAAGGTGTTAAAGAACTGCCTTAAAGGTACATGTATCTGGAATACTCAGCCACTTGTTAATTCATTTAAGTTATCTAGTTGGTTGACCATACATCAATATCAGCACGAGAACCCATTGATATCAAAGGGAGATAACTCTTGATTATATCCCTTTATCCAGTCATTTGCAGTACCATTAAATTTTCGTATAACTTTAAATGCTTTAAAAATGTTGTAAAGAGCACCCTTTAAGATCTTTAGTATTCAAACTGACAAAGCGCTGAGTCTTCCCCTTCTTGACACACTGTCAGCGAAAAAACAAACTAGTGTTTGCTTACTCAGCGTGTCTCTTTTGGCTATGCATCTAGCATAAAAAAATGTTTGCATCAATAGACCCAGCATAGAGTTAAGCTGTTCATGCAGCCGGTTAGGTACACCCTAAGTATAAATAAACATTGGCTTTTATCCCATTGGCACTTTCCTCACCATAAATGAGAAATCAGTTATTTCCCCCACACTCAACACATATATACATATATATACAATCACATATTTTCTAAAAATAAACCTCCCATGTGCTTCTGTCCCTGTCTCTCAGTCTCCACTTCATTCTTATCACCTCACCTTTGCCTCGTTTTCACCTTACTACTAAATATCACATAAAACTAAAGTAAACTTTTGCTTATGTGCAGGTCACTGGCTAAGTTATGCTCTTACCTTAGATTTTTTGGGCCTACCAATTTTGAACAGTCTCAAGTGTAACAAGCCAAAACTATAATGATAATTGGAAACTTGACTGATGAACAGAGGGCCACGAATGGTCTGTCCTGGTTTTTCCTGTTCGTCTTTGTATCATCTATCAGTCTGTATGTTTTTACTGTCGTCCGTTACGTTCTTATTCCGTTTTTTCTTTTTTGGTGGAGGGATATATATATGTTTTTATATTTCACGATGGTCACTTTTTTTGGTCAAATATATATATATATATATATATATATATATATATATATATAGATAGATAGATATAGATAGATAGATAGAGAGAGAGAGATGAAGGTAGGTAGGTAGGTAGATAGATAGATAGACACACACACACACACACAAGGTGCGCACACGTGTAAACACATACATATACAAGTACAACGAAAATGGACATTGCTACTTACCTTTGCTGCCATCTTCGCAATCTTGACGTAGTTCAATAAACCAGGTGATATACCATCCAAGTTCATCCTTTCATAAATACACTCCACAGACTGGGCCTGCAAACAATGTAGGGAAGAGTAAACAACCACAAGTTACTAAAGAGTGAGTCGTTTTTACATCAATATATGTTAAACATGTCTTGCTGCCAAGGATGCTGTTGTTGTTGTTTGTTTAGTTCCAGGTCCAGACTTCTTTTAGTAAACCAATGATGTCTAGATACTCCAAACTATTACCATTCTGCTTGTCTAGAACTACGTTCTTTAATGTGTCCTTCTCTTATTTATCCCTTTGGCATTCAGATTATTCTGAAAAAATGTAATACTCACTCACTCACTCATTCATTCTTCATCATCATGTATATGTGTGTATATGTTTGTGTGTCTGTTTGTCCCCCCACTCTCAGCATCGCTTGACAATCAATGCTGGTGCGTTTATGTCCCAGTAACTTAGCAGTTCGGCAAAAGAGACCTATAGAATAAGTACTAGGCTTACAAAGAATAAGATCTGGGGTCGATTTGCTCAACTATAAAGGCGGTACTCCAGCATGGCCACAGTCAAATGACTGAAACAAGTAAAAGAGTATCTTGTAGCTTTGAGATTTCAAGGATGTGATTGTATAATTTTAGAATGACATTGTATGGTAGGTGTGAGAGGTTAGATCTGGTCAGTTAATACATAAAATAAGTAGAATATTTGGGCCAGATAAGGCCATTTAAATGCTAAAGGTTTAAGATAGTAGAGTGATGTGATGGAATTTGGTTACACTTTCTAGCACATCAAGTGACCACATACAGAGTTCTATCAGAAGGGTTACAGAGGTGTTATTTCTCAACAAACCACAGATAAATTTGAGCCAACAAAGGGGCCCCTACATTGTATTCCAGCCTGTATAATATGACAGTTAAATACCCTCAAATCTCTAGGAGTTGCCATTAGTCAGAGCTGACTGTATTTGCATCTATGCATGCAGGTTTGGAGAAGTTTGTGTGTGTGTGTGTGTTGACTAGTTTCTGTCTACCTTTGCAAGTCTCACCTTGATGTGGTCCAAGAGAAGACCACTACTTTAGTGCTGATACAGCTAGGCATCGGTATCATCAGACATTGCTATCATAATGCAAAGGGCCGAAGAAGATACCTTAAAGCATCTTGGACCAACATTTTAGCATCCCAAACTTAGAGCCTTACCTTCATGAGTTTAATCAACATAAGCAACGTAACTGGTTGCATGTCCATGCTTGGTGCATCACTGAAATAAGTGACCAGATACTGGAAAGCACCAGCAGCTTTCTGGAAGTTTTCAATGGCAGCATTCATTCCAGAGAGTACCTTGCGATCCTGTGAGAAAACAACATTGGTTAAAGAAATTCATTTCTGTGTATAACAATTAAAAAGATTAATTGACAATTAATTTCTGTATTAGCATACAATAGAGTACCATAAACAATAAATAAGTATGTTATGTACACACACACATTATATAGATATTTATACAAGTGTTATATGGATGCAAAGCCATTGTTTACTCTATGGCCAGACATATATTTAACTTCAAACACACAGGCATACATTCTCATTTATATATATATATATATATATATTTATTGTTATTATTATTTTTATTATTTATCATTTTTATTATACTACACTCTCTGAGTGGTTGGCATTAGGAAGGGCATCCAGCTGTAGAAACTCTGCCAAATTTAGATTGGAGCCTGGTGTTGCCATCCGGTTTCACCAGTCCTCAGTCAAATCGTCCAACCCATGCTAGCATGGAAAGCAGACGTTAAACGATGATGATGATTATTATTATTATTAAGGCAGTAAGCTGACAGAACCATTAATATATGGGGCAAGATGCTTAACAGCATTTCATGCGTCTTTATTATTCTGTGTTCAAACTCCACTGAGATCGACTTTTCCTTTCAGAGCTGATAAAATAAGTACCAGTTGAACACTGGGGTTCGATGTAATTGACTTGCCTCTTCCAGCAAAACTGCTGGCCTTTAGCCAAAATTTGAAACCATTTTTATTATTACCAAGGCAGTGAGCTGGCAGAATCATTAGCATGTGGCAGGGGAATGCTTCGTGGCACTTCATCCATCTTTATGTTCTGAGTTCAAACATCACTGAGGTTGACTTTGCCTTTCATCTATTTGATGGGGGTCGATAAAATAAGTACCAAGTGGGCACTGGTGGGTTGATGTAAGCGACTTCCCCCCACCTCCTGCCAAAATTGCTGGCCTTGAGCTAAAATATGAAATCAGTAGTAATAGTAGTAGCAACAGCAGTAGTATCTTACCTGTTTACAAGCAATCTGTGTGTACAAGGCTCCGACATTGAATAAAACACATCCTTTCTCAAAGCTAATAGCTCGCTGAAAATAAGGCACGCCAGTCAGGGAGTCATACCTAGTGTATATAAATATACACAGAGAGAAAGAGAGATAAAAGTATGTACATACATTTGGATGTGTGTTTATGTAAGTGTATGTGTATGAATATCTGTAGACATAAAAACTATGCCAAAACAGATAGTAGAGCTTGGTGCAATCCTCTGACTTGTGAGCTCCTGTCAAACTGTTTGACTAATGACGGCATGGAAGATGGATGTTAAATAATGACGATGATGATGATAATGTGATATTAGATATACATACCAATGGAAATAGATACCAAGATTTCTGCCAGCCACATAAAATCTCTTCTCTAGATGACTGAGGTGATTATAGTATGTTAATAGTTGTATTACTCCAGATTCACTACGCTGTGGTGTACGGATATTCTGAAGATGAGAAATGGAGTATAAGAATGGGAACACACAACAACAACATCAATATCAGTAATTAACAACACAGGCACTGTCAGTTACAATGACAATGGTTCCAGTTGATCCGATAAACGGAACAGCCTGCTCAAGAAATTAATGTGGCTGAGCACTCCACAGAAAAGTGTGCCTTTAATGAAGCTCTCAGGGAGATTCAGCATGACACAATGTGACAAGGCTGGTCCTTTAAAATATAGATACTGCTCATTTTGGGCATGAAATTAAGTGTCTTGCTCAAGGACATGATGCACTACTGGGAATCAAACTCACGACCTTACAATTATGAGCCAAATGCACCAACCACATTTTCAGTCCCCTTACCCTTGACTCAGTGGTACATATAGGATGTGACAGCAGGAGAAGAGAGAGAGTGAAGGCTGCACTAACTGAATAAACTGAAACAATGTGAAACTTACCTGTCTAAATTCCATCAGCTGGTTGATGGAAGTTGTATACTTAGTGCCATCATCGTTGAAGTGTTCCACAATGAAGTCCTAAATATGAATAATTTATGAGACAAATTATACAATGATTACACATTATTAACATTTTCAAACATACACAAACCACCATCATTTAACGTCTGCTTTCCATGCTGGCATGGTTTGGAGAGTTTGACAGGAACTGGCTAGGCAGAAGACTGTACCAGGCTTCAGTATCTATTTTGGCATGGTTTTTATAGCTGGATGCCCTTCCTAACACCAACCAGCCCACAGAGTGGACTGAGTGCTTTTTACATGGCATTAGCACAGTCAAGATCAGTTTTCACAGCTGGTTGCCATTCCAAATGCGAACCACTTTACAGTGTGGACTGAGTGCTTTTTATGTGGCACTACCACCAGCAAGGTCTGCTGGATTTCCTTTCTAATGCCAACCACTGAGTATTTTTGATGCAGTACCAACACTAGTGAGGTCCAAGTTTTGGCATGGTTTTTATGGATGTATGCCTTTCCTAATGCCAACAACTTTACAGAGTGACCTGGAACCACTTTACATTGTGGACTATATATATATATATATATCCATGTGTGTGTATGTTATGCATGTATCTACATATATATATATATATGCATACATAATTAAGGATAAATCAATTAATGATCTTAATGTGCACTCCATTAGCACAAGGTTGAAATCGGACAATCTAGAATTAACCTCAAAATTTTACTAAATCTCTTATTCATTTGCTTGCTTTCAGCTTTGTGCTAATGGAGGGTCTTTTGATATCTATCTCTAGCATGTAGGTGCTGTTTCTCAATGCCTTTAATTATGATTATATCTATATAATTATATATATATGTATAAATAATACAGAATGGGACAAGGACGCAAAACATCCAGACAGTTAGGTGATACACAAAAGGGACAAAACATACAGATAGACGATACAAAGAAAACATGGACAGATCATTCTCAATATTGCTCCAATCTGGCCAGCCCCAATGAAAAACTAAGCTAAGAGCATTAGATTCCTTGGAAGAAAGCAGCGAATGTATACAAAAACAAGGATGGAAAAAAACGAACAATGTTACACAAATACAATAAAAACAATAAAACAGGACATATATATATATATATATATATATATATATATATATATATCATCATTGTTTAACATCCGCTTTCCATGCTAGCATGGGTTGGACGATTTGACTGAGGATTGGTGAACCAAGTGGCTGTACCAGGCTCCAATCTGATTTGGCAGAGTTTCTACAGTTGGATACCCTTCCTAACGCCAACCACTCCGAGATATGATGCAGTACGGAATTTTGTCAGTGAACAGGTCGTGGTCTCTAAGCGATGAAAATATTTTGGCAAATTAAATTTAAATGTTGAAGTGAATCTAACGGTTTTTGTGTGTTTCTTAAATGGCTTATAAACACCTTCCATGCTGCAATTGTTTTCATTCCAGCACACGATCTCAGATCAGGTCGCTTGCTATGCAAGTACATCTCTCTCTAGAGAGAGAGAGAGAGAGAGAGAGAGAGAGAGAGAAAGAGAGTCAAAGGCATAAATGTGTGGTAAGAAGTTTGCTTCCTGACCACATGGTTTCAAGTTCATTCTCACTGCATGGTATCTTGAGCAAGTCTCCTACTACAGCCCTTGGCCAATCAAAGTGTTGCGAGTGGATTTAGTATTGAGAAACAGAAAAAAGACCATTGAATATGAGATTTATATGGGATCTGAGGCAGATACCATATTCAAAATTGTGTACCTAAAGTGGGTACAATAGCTAAGATAGGGCACGTCAAGTGAGTACTAAAGCTTAGGTGCTTTATCCAGGGAGTACCATTATTAAGGAAGAGTATCCTAGGTGAGTACAAAGCTAAGGCAATACACTTAAGTTTTAGAGTTATAATTAGTGTAAAAGAAATTTTAAAAAAGGTGTTTAATATTACCTGAATGGGAACTGTAAAGTCAACTTCTCTGGTTTCTTTCAGACCCAGCGGGACCATCGGCACAGAGTCTATAGCGCTGGAAGGTTAAAATATGGCGTATGTATATTTGTGTGTGTGTGTATATATATGCGTTTTGCTCCATTTATTGTTATTAAAGAGGCAAACAATATACACACACAGCAAAGGAGAGAGAGAGAGAGATGGCACTAATACATTAATGAAACTACTCAATACAGTTTTTTTGCGGGGAGGGGTTCTAATATGTCAAAAAAACATATGTGACTAAGAGTATGCCTCAGTAGAGAAAGAGAGAGAGTACTGATATATCAATGATATGATTCGATTCTGAGTTTATTGGACATTTTGCTTTTTTAAGGAGACAAACAAAACATAAAATGCCATCAGAAGAGATAGGGGACAAAGTTAAACACAAAGACAGAAAAACACAGAGATAGAAAGAGAGACAGAGATAGAAAGAGAGACAGAGATAGAAAGAGAGACAGAGATAGGAGAGACAGAGATAGAAGGAGAGAGTGACAGACATACACACAAAGTACTAACTTGGCATGTTGGTATATATTAACAGAACTATTTAGTTCACACAGTTCCTCTTTAAGTAGTTGTATATTTGAGTTAAAGAAAGACAGTTCAACAGCCACTAATTCTTTCAGCCTCTTGTTTCCTGTTGCCCTACAAAACAGAAAAGGAAGAATATAAAGATAAGCAATTATTAATTGCAGAGATTAATTTACATGAATAAATAAATAAACAAACAAACAGATGTTTAATTGTGTATTTTAGGTGTATTAATTGTCCACTTTAAGCTGACAAAGTAGTCTAGTTTGAAACTAACTATTAAGATGTGTTGATAGATTTGATGGTTGTTATACAAGCACACGATCTGTGTGTGTGTGTGTGTGACTGCAGTTCAGCTGTCATAAGTATAGTGGAAATGAGAAAAAAATAACCACTGGGCATTACATCAGCGCAACATTTACTTTTGTCATCAGGCTTACAAAAGCTGAAGAAATGCAGCGATCACTGTATCTCTGACACAGAAACTTGAAGTCCCGTATGTGAATCTCCATAATTGTTTATATTCTTCCATTTCCAACAATATTGGGATCTACTTCATTTGTGTGTATGTGTGTGTCTCTCTCTCTCCTTTTATATATATATATATGTGTATATATATATTTCGTTTTGGGATTTGGTTTGCAAGATTTTTTATGTGATTTCGTGTGTTGAAGTCAAGAGTCAAGACTATTGTGTGAGAGTCAAGACTATTGAAGTCAAGAGTCAAAACTAACTGTGAGAGTAAAGACTATTGAAAAGGTTGCAAGACGCAACGAAAATTTTAGGAAAATAAAAATAAGAAATAAGTGGAAATTTTAACGGTGAGTGTGTTAAATTTTAAGGCACGATAAGAAAATGACTCTCCCCAGACACAACAGTGTGTATATATATATATATATATATATATATATATATATATATATACACATATATATATATATAAACTGAGGAAAACAGTCAAAAAGGTAAACGTCATGGAGATGACAAAGGACCACCACAAGAGATGAAACACTATAGTGAAGATGACTCACATAAACCATGCAAGATTAACATAGAAGAATTAAACAGGTTGTCCTGAAGCTATAGCAGAAGACACCCCAGGTGCCATGTAGAGGAACAGAACCTGGAACCATGCGGTTGGGAAGCAAACTTCTTACCATACAACCATGCCTTTATACTTTTAAAAACATACATGCATGTGCACACACACGAAGTCGTGTTTTAGCTGAATGGGAATGGATTTAAAAGAAAACAGTGGAGGATAGGTCTTTCAACTAGGTCACATGGATACCCACATATAACATAATAACTTAGATAATGGCCAGTATAGGCCCAGGCCATGTCTAACTTAACACATTAAATCTGAAACAAATAGATAGATGGCGTCCTCACACTTGCACACATGCATACACAAATGTCCATTAATACTAAGACACAAACATAAGAATTGGATGAGATATGATGGCTTGGCCATCTCTCCCCAGTTCTTATATTAATTAAATCCAGAAATACAACACGAGGGATAGCGGTAACAACAGATCAATAGTTTATTCTAGGTTGGTGTAGAGCCATTTCGTTCCTGGGTGAATAGGCATGCCGCTAGAATACCAAAGAAGCTTCGACCACATGTCGGGGTCGAGTTGAGACAGCTTGGAAGAACGTCCTGTCACGACGGCTGCTGGATGGATAAGAGATATGTGTTGTCGCCACCGCTGCTAGAGAGAAAAAGAGATCAGACGCTATAGCTTTCTCTCCACCTGTTGCATTGCGCATGCGTGCTCAGGTACTTCCGCTGACGGCAAGTCCCTTGCACATGCGCAATGGCACTTCCCAAGATGGCGGCCACACGCGCCACTACAATGTCTCCCCCCACCCCCGAGTGCATAGCACGAAACAAGGAAAGATTGTAGAGGGCGAGGAAACAAGATGGCCGCCGAACCCAGAAAACATGGCTAAAATTATACAATGAAAAAACAAAAATTGTTTTGTTAAAACAAAGAATGACAAACTCAATAAATTTGCAAAGCAATGCTGTGTCGGATGCAGTAACGGAAGCAAAACTTTTGCATCCGACACGATGTGAGTAAGAAAAAGGTTCTGTTCACCATGAAAAGTTCAGCCAGACCTAGAGATAAAGGGTCTGTGTGAAAGAAAGTTGCAACAAAGGTGTTGGCGTGAGCAAATGTGTATGCAAAGGTTGAAACAATATGTAATGTGTACATATTTTCTTTTAGCATGTAAGAATGACCATGCGAACCCAAAAGGAGAAATGGTGACGAATGGAAAAACAGGATTCCTTTTATTTAAACGCGTCACACGGTCGAACACAAGAAATATATCAAAGATGATATACAAATATGTTATACTACGATAACATAGTAATTCATAAATGACCAGTAATTAAGACGATAGAAGACAACCGCATGAAATGAATAACAGAATTATTTATTGTGACATTAAAATGTATGTCTGTGTGTGAGTGTGAATGCGACATAATGAAAACATAATAAAAGACGGGCCGTCGTATAAAGAAAAGAGTATGTGTAAGTAATACATGTATGTGTATGCGTTATATACAGCAGATAAAAGAGAGTCAGTAACACGTGTGAGCATTTATACCAGTTCTTAGAGTAGGAAGAGTCTGTATGTGAAAGAAGTTGAGGCTGTGTGTGTGACAAAGCGATCACTAGTTGTGCTGTTGTGGCTTCCATGCCGGGCCGGGTTCTTGTTATACAGATGTTCGTCGCTGGCTGAACTCTTGGCTGTTATTTTGTGGTGAAGATGAATCACACAAACAGAATCGAAGAGAGAGAATATGTGCCGCGGTTACTGTTTGGACGCTGGTGTACGTAGAAAGTCGGGTTGACTATGGTTGGCGATGATGCTGGTTAGTAGTCGTAGACTCGTGTTGCTGATGGCGACGTCGGTGGTAGTCGTAGCTGGACGAAGCTGTTGATGTAGTCGCTGGAATTGGTGCTGCTGATCTGTGTGTGGTACACGGAACAGTCTCTAAGAGAAACTGAACCGAGACGAAATTGCCGGGTATAATCTAGTCTATTTAAAGCAAAATAGGGGCTCCAGAGAATGATTAGAAAAACACTATCACGTGACCTTATTAGGAGCTGTGATTGGTCAGTTTGCGTTCTGGCGGGAACGGTTCGAAGAAGTTGCCACTTCGAATAATAGTCAGTCACGTGATGACAAGGAAAGGTGTTTTCTACTACGGCCGATCTTGAATATATTTAACAGCGGGGAAGATGGCTTCTTCGTATACAATGGCGATCGAGGTGTTAGTTTCACTACAAGCACGTTACTGTGCACAGAAATGGCAGAAAAACAATGTTTGTTTGTACAGAGAAATGAAATGCCGGCGGCACAAAAATGTCAAACGTATATTGTTTTGGAAAGTTTCTTTGGCCAATGCACTGTCCGGCCAGATCTAGTGACATAAGGGTCATTTGAGTTTTGTCGCAACGACGAAGGTGGAGTGGTTTCTGGTGTGTGTGTTTGTGATGGTATCGATGTTGGTGTATGCATTGGTAAAGATGTTGACAGTGGTGTGTGTGGTGTTTGAAATACGGGCACGTCGTCCACGGAAGTTGAGGGTTTGTCAAGGTACGCTATTTTCAGACGGTCGACAGACACAATCTCTGTACGACCATTAGCGTCGACCTTGAAGAAATTCAACCCAAGACTGAGGGTTGGGCGAGGCGCGTAAGGCAGCCTTAAGTTGCCTATGAAATCGCTCAACCATCCCATTAGAAGAGGGATGGTAGCTGGTGGTGCGTATACGTGGTGGAATCTGATGATAAGCGCGAACCAGATCAATCTTGGAAAAGATTGTGGAACCATGTGTGCAAAGGAGAGAGAGAGAGAGAGAAATGTTCGTAAATACAAAAAAACAATGGTGTTTGCTTTTGTTTTGTTTCTGTTTGTGTGAGTGTGACATATAAACACAATAGGCAGGCTGTCATGTAAACAAAGTGCATGTGTATACAAACATGGATGCATGTGTGTGCAAGTAATACAGAGCATAGAAAAGAGTCTATAAGCGCGTTAGAAGAAAGTCCAGACACAAGGATAGTAAATACCAGTTCTCAGTTAAAGTACACAGTAGATTGAAAGTCTGTATATAAGATGTGCAGGCATAGCTAAGTCACATGTCGTGAGAGGTTGTGGCTTCTATGCCGATTACTTGATACAGGAGTTCTCGCAGGTTGTATTCGCTGTTAACCATGGTGAAATAATTCACGAAGTGTTGAGATAGAACCTGTGCGACTGCTGTTGGTTGCTGTGTACGTAGCAAGAAGTTGGTGTTGACCCTAAGAAGCTGGAGGTCCGTAAGCTGCTGAACGAAGTGTTGGGTCTCCATGAGGCTATTGTCGTGTCGTCGCTGGAACTGGCTGTGTGCTCTGTGGTCAGTGGCTAGACCTCAGAAAGTGTTGCTTTGTACTGTCTGTAGAAAAAAATATTGTTGACCAACCTTACGTCGTTGCTGCAAGGAAGAAAGCAATACAGGCAAAAAATTTCATGTATGTGCGTGTGTGTAGTATTTTTTTTTTCTTTGTGTGTTGTCCTGTAAGACAATAGATGGAAGTAACGTTGCTTGTTTTTTTTTTTTATCTGTTTTTCAAGCCATGTGGAGTCAGGCGAAAAGAGAAATCACTGTTCACTCGTTTGTTCTTTTCTCAGTCTCAATTGGTGTTGAAAAAAAGACACGTGGGTGAGAGAAATAAGCGACGGCTCGTGTCATAGTAGTTGATGGTTCAGTTTCCAGGCTGTATGGTATTTTCTCCGGGGTAAGAAAACTGTTGCAGTTGGTTGGATTGTTCCATTCCCTCGTCTCTTGTGTTGTTTTTTTTTTTTTTCGTCGTCTCTTCGTTTTTTTTACGAGTTGTTTGAGAGATAATTCCGTTATCACGTCGGGGGTCACCAGTTATAAGAGTTGGATGAGATATGATGGCTTGGCCATCTCTCCCCAGTTCTTATATTAATCATTAAATCCAGAAATACAGCAACACGAGGGATAGCGGTAACAACAGATCAATAGTTTATTCTAGGTTGGTGTAGAGCCGTTTCGTTCCTGGGTGAATAGGCATGCCGGTAGAATACCAAAGAAGCTTCGACCACATGTCGGGGTCGAGTTGAGACAGCTTGGAAGAACGTCCTGTCACGACGGCTGCTGGATGGATAAGAGATACGTGTTGTCGCCACCGCTGCTAGAGAGAAAAGAGATAGAACGCTATTGCTTTCTCTCTACCTGTTGCATTGCGCATGCGTGCTCGGGTACTTCCGCTGACGGCAAGTCCCTTGCACATGCGCAATGGCACTTCCCAAGATGGCATCCAATGGCGGCCACACGCGCCACTACAAACATAGCTCTCACACACACACAGACATGCAGACAGATTCAATCATATATGTATTCCTGTAAATATGCATTAGTACATAGTTACATTCATATGTACATTATTATCAAAGTACATACACACATGCATGCACACACAGAGAACAACACACACACATATGTGTATGCATGCCCATACAATGACATTCTTACCTGCACAGACATACATCCACAGAATCACATATACACACACACTTACACATACAAGAACACACACATTCATACATATACACACAATCACAGATATACACACACACACACACAAACACATACACTTATATGAGTGTGTGTGAGCAGGTATAAACACTGACACATTTACACACACACACTTATAGACATGTACACATACATATGCAGGTCCTTAAATCTGGGGCATATTAGGACGTGGTGGGGACAGGGACCCGGGGGGGGGACAGAGGCAGTAGTGATAAGAGTTTATAGGTGAAAGGAAGGAGTTTATTTTAGGGAGCTTAGCCTTGTTGTGGTGGGGAGGAGGAGCCATTAGGGAAGGGAGGGGTTATGTTAACCTGATATAATTAGCCCCTCTCCCCCACCTTCCTATTTGTCTTTATAATGTAGAATATAGGGGGGAAGGAGAGGTCTCCCATGGAATAGATCAGCCAGTGGGGTGGAAAGAGGAGTTGTTTGGGGAGTAGGAGAGAGAGAGGGAGAGTGAATGAAGACATTGTTTAGGGATCACCAGACACGGTGGGAGGGGTGGAGGGGCGACAGAGGGATGCAGTAAGTATTAATGGTAAAGGGTGTGTGTATAGCAGGTGAGCAGAGCAGGGCTTAGTAAAGAGTTTAATTTTTGGTTTAGGGGGTACAGCCTCACTAGAGCATGTGGTGGGGGCTGGCTTGGAAGAAGGTAGGAAATTGTGGATGTTGGGTGAGAGACTAAGAGAGCAATGAGGGAAAGGGAGAAGTAGGGGGGTGGGTCATTGGTTTCTGAGTGGATTATGGGTTAAGTTAAAATAGGGTAGTAGGTTGGTTTATGTTGGATAGAATTAAGGGGTAAAATGGGTGTGGGATACTAAGGGACCCTGGTGGTGGTGGTGATGGTGTTAGAGCTATATATGGAAACAGAAAATCTAAGCAAGATAGAATCACTGCAAGTCCAACTTGCTTTAAGCAGATTTATCATCAAATACTTTCCACCCATGACTATCCAACCTTTCATATCTTAGGAACTACATTATCTACTGAATCATTCATTATTTTAAGACAGCAAGTCATGACTTGAGGAAGATTTAGTTGCTATTTCTACTTAATTGAGCAGCTATGTAGAGGTTTCCTTAGGGTATTTTAATTGTTTTTGTAGTTTAACCCTTGGCGAGTGACCCTGATAAAGCAGCCGTGATCAAAGGCATTCCAACCTCAAACAACCAGTATCATTTTTCTCTGTTTAACTTCAGAGTTGACCTGAAGTTAAACAACAACAACTACGTCCCCAGTTGATGCATTGTATTACTATCACTCACAAGTGAGTATGATTTGGTAACGTACCATGCTTTTGCTAACTGTTTAAGGTGCCTGTGTAGTTGTGAGGAGACACATAGACACCTTCTATACTTTTCCCCGCACATCACCTTGCAGAAGATCAGGGATGTGACTACTGGAGGAGAGAAAGAAATGGATGCATTAACACTGGAGTGGTACACATTTACAGCCGAATAGAC
>NC_142943.1:31531145-31548645 GCF_046866305.1 Octopus bimaculoides | reverse complement strand
CTACCATGCAATTACACACGTCATGCATTTTAACACTTCTATCTCACACACATACACTTTCTTTCTCTCATATTCCCACACTCATATTCACACCACACACACACAAAGTCTCTTTCTCACACACACACACATACACTCACATATACTACAGTAGAATCATAAAATTAATAAAATGCAAACAACGTTGCAAAGGTGCACTCTAACCTCTAAATATTGCACACATGCAGGGCCAGTCCTATGCACTGGGCAAAAATGTATATATACGTGTATATTCAATAATAGGATAAAATTTTTTACAAGAATTCATCATGTAGCTAGCTTCAAAAAAACCTCATAAGGGAAAAAAACCCATCATTTATTCCCTAGAATATATTTATTTATATTTATATAAGGGCATTACTATACATTAATGCCTCACCTATGAGGGACTGCTAAGGTCAAACTACCATACCCTAGCTGTCTCTCATAGCGTGAGGCATTATTGTATAGTAATGCCCTTATATAAATATATACGTGTGTATATATATATATATATATATATATATATATATATATATATATATCCCTCTATCTACCTATCTATCTTTCTCCTTACCCATCTCCCCGTCTCGCTCTGCTTCTTTCTGTTATTCTAACTTCTACTTCACTGCTATACACTCCTGTTTCTTCCTCCTTGTTCCACTTCCTCCCTCCACCATCCTCTCTGCTCTCGTGTGACCTGTGGTCAACTTTCTTTTCACTCCAGCCGCTGTGAAGGCAAGACGAACTACTAGCGTTCTACATCAGATTCGCGTTTGGCCGTACGGCTTTTTTATGTTGTTTTTACTGTCCAATTTTTCCTGTCTTGGTTTACGTTTGCCACCTTGGAATCCTCTGTTTAGTTGGTTGATCCACTACTCAGGAAGAGACTATTCTAGAGTACGTCCTGCCTTATCTTCGAAACGTAGAGTTAGAATAGAGGCAGCTGATGAATAATTCCAAGTGGCTTTCTGTTTTCCTATGTGTTCATTCCGTTGTCTGTAGTTCATTTTTCTAACGTCCTGTACCCTGATATGCATCTATATACACATGTAGATGAAAGTATATACATATATGTGTGTATACATGCATATATACTTTTTGTATATACATATACATATATATATACACAAGGGGTTGCTGAAAAGTTCCTGGCCTTAATGTTATCACAAAAGGCCTGATTGAAGGCCCAACTTTCCAAGTTCTTTTACAGGGCTTAGAAAAACTGAAGGACTACTGCAATAAGTGTGTGAATCTGACAGGGGAATATGTTGAATGAGTCATAATCAACTGATCTTCTTGAATTTTCTTTTATCCAAAGCCAGGAACTTTTCAGCACCCCTCATGTATAACCACACATGTGCATGCACACACACACACACACACACACACACACACTTACAACCACTTTCCTCCCTACTACATACCTACTTGGTTGAAGGGTCTTTGTCTTGCAAGTAACTTGGCAACCTCACTAGTGCTGGTGCCATGATAACAGCACAGACACTGGAACTCAGATACGGAGTTGGTGGGGAGGGGGAACTGTGTCATCAGATTCTGTTGAAACCATCCAACCCATGCTGCTCTCTGAAGCACCCCTTGAGTCTGTCACACACACACACACCCAATACACATGTGCACACACATCTGTGGGGGTGGAGGAGGTTAGCCTATCCAGGTTTATGCAGAAAACCCAAAAATGTCATCTTCATAAAACATCGTTGGGGCTGGGGGTGGCGGTACAGGTCGCCCCCCCCCCCACCTTTCCAGTTGCTACACTGAAGATAGCTGTTAAATGACAGTGATAATGTGTGTGTGTGTGTGTGTGTGTGTGTCTGTCTGTCTGTCTGTCTCTATACACACACACACACACACATGCACTCGTAGACACTATGTACTCTCACCAGACTTTACAGGTGTTGAAATAATAACATCTGTCATTTCTTTGTGACAAACAATTTAAATATTTCCTTTTTTCCCCATCATTTGCAATATGGCAGTTATCCAATTATATGTCCACTTCCTTCAGTCTGTGACATAATTCCACTCAGTCTAAAGACTGGGCAACATTTCTACAATTAATTCAGACTTCCTCTTATTATCAAATTGGTACGAGCATAGCTATGTGATTAAGAAGCATGCTTCCCAAAACAAGATTTTGAGTTCTGTCCCCCTGTGCAACACTTCAAGCACTGCCCTCAATAACCCATATACATATATATATATATATACATGGTTGGTGTATGGTAATCCTGGTGGTGGCGGTGGTGGTGGCGGCGGCTGTTGTGGTGGTGGTGGTGGTGGTATTCATAGTGGTATTGTAGGTGCAATGGCGGTGGCAGCTGTAGTGGTGTTGGTGGTGATAGGCAAGTCCTGATTGAGCAGACCTGTAATGACAGACATTCCAGCCATGACGACCATCCTGTCTTCCTCTTAGATACAAGGAACTCAGAATCACATCATCTAATACATACTTCTTTAAAGTCAGTAATGTGTGATTTGAAGATTTAGCTGCTATTTCTAGCAGGCCACATGATGACATAGAAGCTTCCCCTCCTCCACTGTTGGCTCACGATTGCAGGATTTGGAGTGGTGGCAGTGGTGGTGAAGATAATAATAATAATAATAATAATAATAATAATAATAATAATAATAACAATAATAATAATCCTTTCGGATCTATTTCAAAACGGGGGCACCAGTTTTCATTTATGTTTTATGTAGTGTTTTTGGTGCGCTGTAACAGTGTATATCGCATTAATCCCCTAACCCTAACCCTAACTAGACTGTTAACCCTAACCCTAACTCTAGAATCCAAACTCTAAAATTGTTACACACATAGATACGCACAGCGTAATTTATTATATAAACAATATATGCGTATAAATTACGATTAAACCGGATGAAATATGTCACAGGGAATAACATTTTTATGACCGCCCAGCAGTAACTCTATTCAGCTGAATAGACGTCAGTGATTGGTTGAAATTACAGAAATACGACAACTTTAACGTGGAATAACTTGCGATGTACGTTTTTTTGTTAAGAAGACTAAGAGTAAAAGATGTTTTATATGACACATTCTACCAGTGTCCCAAGTTTCAAAGTGTTTCGTTAGTGTTTCGTTAAGAAAATACTGGCGCCCCCGTTTTGAAATAGATCCATCCTTTCTATTGTAGACCACAAGGCCTGAAATTTGAGGGCAGGTGGCTAGTTGATTATATCGACCCCAGTGTGCAACTTGGTACTTATTTTATCAACCCCAAAAGGATGAAAGTCAAAGTCAACCTCAGCAGAAAGGGGAGGAGGATGCAGATGATGGAAACTGCTATGACAACAATGATGATGACCCCATCCCACCCCCCACCCCCAATATTTATGGGAGTCCAATGACGACAATGACAATGATGGTAACCCCAATACTAATGGGAGTCCACCATCAGGATTACAAATTAAATTGAAAATGACCCACCTGAAGAGATTCTCTGCCCCTGCTCGTAATCGCAGTTCTTTGTCAATTTCATCATTCAACTTTGACCTCCGAGTTTGTAGTCTGCCACGAGCGGTTTGATTCAAAGGGTCAACAAGCTATAAAATAGATAAATGAATGAATAAATAAATAAGTAAATATATAAATATCCTATTTACTTTATAAATCATCTTTTATTTTTTGTTTCAGTCATTGGACTTCAGCCATGCTGGAGCACCACTTCAAACAATTTAGTTGAACAAACTCACTCTAGTACTTATTTTTGATTACAAATAAGTTCACCACCATCAATTCACTGCAGGGAAAGTTCACTGCCATCAATGCACCACGAAAGGAAGTTCACCACAAGAAAAGTTTACCAAGAAAATATATACTCTTTACTCTTTTACTTGTTTCAGTCATTTGATTGCGGCCATGCTGGAGCAGCGCCTTTAGTCGAACAAATCGACCCCAGGACTTATTCTTTGTAAGCCTAGTACTTATTCTATCGGTCTCATTTGCCGAACCACTAAGTGACGGGGATAGAAACACACCACCAAACATACACACACACACACACACACACACACATATATATATATATATATATATACGACGGGCTTCTTTCAGTTTCCATCTACCAAATCCCCTCACAAGGCTTTGGTCAGCACGAGGCTATAGTAGAAGACACTTGCCCAAGGTGCCACACAGTGAGATTGAACCCGGAACCATGTGGTTGGTAAGCAAGCTACTTACCACACAGCCACTCCTGCGCCATAGTATCTCAGCATTAATAGTTTCCTTGTGGTGAACTTTCCTTGCAGTGAATTGATGATGGTGAACTTTCCCAGTGGTGAATCGATGAAGGTGAACTTACTGGACATGTTTATTATTAAGTCTGGCATTTATTCTGTCAGTCTATTTTGCAGAACTACTGAATTACAGGAACATAAACAAACCAACACCACTTGTGAACCAATGGTGGGGACAAACACACATATCTGACACACCATGCACAGACATCTGACTCTGACATCCATACACTCATACATCTGGTACACACACGCTCTTACTGGTCATGTTTCTGTTGGCTTCCAAGTCCCTTCAAAGGCCAGTCAGACACCAAGGTGCCACCAGCTTCCTGTCCAGCCCCACAGTTCAAGAGATTCTCCTTTCCAGTATCGCTGAAATGACAATCTCACTTCTAACAACACTATTTGACCTGCCTTGACCAATAGTAGCCCTGTTTCCAGTAACCAGCTTGGACTTCCTATATCTCTTCATTCAGTGAATTGGAACTGAATGAGCTAGGTCTCTATAAGAAGCCTGTGAAACTTTAAGTTGCATGGAACCAAATCAAACTGTTATAAATAACACACACACACACACACACACACACACACACACACATACACACATACACACACACACACACACAGTAAGCATGCTAAAAGTGGACATTAAAACCACGATGACAACAACCATGATGATGATGATGACAACGATGGTAATGATTACTGATGCTGATGACGACAATCACAATGATGATGATTATGATGACACTGATGCCAACAACAAAGATGATGATGATGATGATGACAATGTCAGTAATGATGATGGTGATGACAATGGCAACCAGCAGCAATGACCGATGATGATGATGATGATGACAAAGATGCAGCAGTAGATGATGAAAATGATGATGATACACACACACACACACACACACAAATAGGCTTGGGTGTGTTTTATGTGGGTGGGTGTAAAAGGAAATAGTTATGGAGATAGATTCTCATGTCTTAAAAGGACAAAACTTCTCAAAAGGTCAAATCCAAAGTCTTTTCTTTTTTTGTGTGTGTGTTGCTTGACCTTTCAAGGAAGTGAATTAAGGGAAGGGAGGTGCTGTCAGATTGAAAACAAATTTTATTTGAACATATAGCAGGGTGTGGTGGAAATGAGTCAAGGGTGGGGATTGGTTGGACAGAGCTAAGGTAGAGTGTCATGGTCATGGAATTCCTTTTTATTTTTCCCAGGGATTCACCTTATGGAAGTTTTGTAGTTTTTGTTGTTGCATTCTCAACTGTTGTTGTTGTTGTTGTTAATGATGATGATTATTACAACTCTGATGTTGGAGGGGACACAGTTGATTTAGCATGATCCTGGTCAGTCTTCAACTCTCTCTTTCTCTCTACCCCCCCTCTCTCGTCTCTCTTCCCTCCCTCACTTTCACATACACACATGCACACACACATACACACACACACACACACACATATATCAAACTCACCCTGGGATAATTATAACTATAACATGTGAAGAAGGAATTTAAACCAAGGAGTGAAACCACTTCATAGTCATTCAGTTTGTTAGAAACAGCAGCCAAATCCCTTTCAAATTGTTCCACTGTCTTAAAAAAAAAAAGAGAATAAGGATATCTGAGATAATTCTAAATACTTTACCTTGGTTGGTGGAAATAGATGAGGTTGGCACAGTTACAATGTCTTGGCCATCACCAGCCATCACCAGTCACAAATGACCATGGGATAGCACTTAGAAAGTTCCTCTCCAAGGTTGTTTGTGGAGACTGGCAGTTGCCCATGCATACTGGTCTCCCCTCTCCATGCTGCCAATGTTATCCAAGGGAAAGGCAAAGGCCGATACAGCTTGGCACCAGTGACGTCGCAATTCATTTCTACAGCTGAGTGAACTGGAGCAACGTAAAATAAAGCGTCTTGCTCAAAAACACAACACAGTTTGGCCCAGGAATCGAACTTACAACCTAACAATTGTAAGCCCGATGCTCTAACCACTGAGCCATGAAATAGTGATGATAATAATAATGATGATGGCAGTAATAATAATAGTAATAATCCACAAGGCCTGAAATTTTGTCAGGGAGGGGACTAGTCAATTACACGAACCCCAAAAGGATGAAAGGCAAAGTTGACCTCAGCAGAATTTGAACTCAGAACGTAAAGATGAATGAAATGTTGTGAAGCATTTTGCCCCTGCGTGCTAACAATTCTGCCAGCTTGCCACCTTAATAATAATAATAATAATAATAATAATAATAATAATAATAATAATAATAATAATAATAATAATAATAATAATAATAATAATAATAATAATAATAATAATAATCCTTTTTCCTATAGACACGAGGCCTGAAATTTGAAGGGAGGAGGCAAGTTGATTACATATCAACGACACTCCTAAAATACTAAAATGATGAGATGGTCACTGACGGATCTGCTTAAATCAGGTCTTTTCTTGGGAGCTGAACAACATTTGAGAAAAATAGAACAAAGGTGAAAGTCAGCAGCAGGAGCACCAGTAGTATATTGTACAACTAGTAGTGGTGGTAGTGGTGGTGGTGGTGGTCGTCGTCGTCGTCATAGTAGTAGTAGTAGTAGTAGTTGTTGTAGTAGTAGTAGTAGTAGTAGTGGTTGTAGTGGTGGTGGTGGTTGTGGGTGGTGGTGTCTGGTGGTGGTGGTTGTAGTGGCGGTGGTGGTGGTGGTGGGTGGTGGGTGGTGGTAGAGGTGATGGTAGTTAGTGAATAATGGTGGTAACTGTAGTCATAGTAATGATGGTAGTGGTTGCAATTATAGTTGTGGTGGTGGTGGTGGTGGTAGTGGCTGACAGTAGCAAAAACAGTAGTAATAGCGTTGTGGTGCTTCTAAGCAACAGATTAATCCATCTCCACCACTCCAGGAACAATTATCTTGCAGTTATAGAGACAAGTTCACTCTCTCTCTTACCACCTTCTCCTTTTCTTTCTCCCTCCTCTCTCTCTCTCTCACTCCTGCTTCAGGGAGAAAGGAGGAGGTGGTGAAACCAGGGTGGAAGGGTGAGGTTGATAGGTGCAGAGGTTGGAGTGTTTGTATGGGGAGGAGGGGGTGCATTAGAGGACAAAACATTCCTTATTTATCATTGTTTCACACACACACACACACACACACATGCACATGTATTTACAAACTCAAACATAGATGCTTACATAGATATACGCACCACAAATATGTACCACACGCATTCACATAAATACATGCATACATACATACATACATACATACATACATACATACATACCATATTTTCTGGCATACAAGTTGACTTGGGATAGAGTTTAAAGCAGTGGTCCTCAACCAGGGTCCACAGAAGATTCTGTCATTAAAATTTATGTGCAAGAAACTGGTTATATTTCTACCATGCTCAAAATCATCATTATCATCGTTTAACGTCCGCTTTCCATGCTAGCATGGGTTGGACGATTTGACTGAGGACTGGTGAACCAGATGGCTACACCAGGCTCCAATCTGATTTGGCAGAGTTTCTACAGCTGGATGCCCTTCCTAATGCCAACCACTCAGAGAGTGTAGTGGGTGCTTTTATGTGCCACCGGCACAAAGGCCAGTCAGGAGGTACTGGCAACGGCCACGCTCGAAATGGTGTATTTTACGTGCCACCTGCACAGGAGCCAGTCCAGCGGCACTGGCAACGATCTCGCTCAAATGTTTTTACACGTGCCACCGGCACAAGTGCCAGGAAGGCGACGCTGGGCACAGGTGCCATCACGATTTCGCTTTCGTTTGCCCCAACAGGTCTTCGCAACATTTTTGTATGCAGTAGGCACAGGCATGGCTGTGTGGTAAAAATCCGTTGTAAAATCTCCAGCTGTAAACCTCATTTCGAAACTGTCATAGTACATCCTCAATATTTTGATCACTTTGTCTGGAATGCGGAAGTGGTCCATGGCTCTTATCAGTAATTCATGTGGCACTGAGCCATATGCATTAGTTAGGTCAAGCCATACCACGTTCAGACTTCTCTTGTTCTGCTTGGCATCCTGGATCGCTTTCCAAATCGAAAAACAATGTTCAACGCATCCAGATATCCTGGGGATTCTGGCCTTTTGAACAGATTCATCAACATATCCGTTATTTTGTAAATATGTTACTGTTCTCCTCAAAAGATTTCCCATAAAGATCTTGCCTTCCACATTCAATAAGGATATCGGCCTAAACTGTTTTAAAGTCTTTGCATTGGAATCTTTCGGCAGGTATATACCTTCTGCCTTACACCAATCCTCTACTAGAGTCTCTTCGCGCCACAGTTGTCGGAGTAGGACAAAGAACTTCTTTCGCAGACGATTGCAATATTTATAAACTTTATATGAAACACCATCACTTCCTGTGGCACTCTTTGCTCTCACTTTTCTTATGAACTCATTCACCTCTTTCTCCCTGATGTCCCCAATTTGGAATTCGATATCAGGTTCTGAGAGATGATTTAGCCCATGTAGAGGTGGCAGTGGCTGGTTACGGTGCGGATCACTGTAGATTTCTTTGATATGAGCGCCCAATTCTTCTTTCATGCACGATAAAGAACCACTCTTCGGTTCAGTGAACTGCTTCTTAGTAAACCCGTATGGGTCCTTCAGAAACTACTCCCGAGTCCTTTTACTCTCCTTTCGACGATCATATCGGCAGATATGTTGTTGAGCATGAGGACATTTCCTTTTCAAATCGTTATACAGCAGCACGAGGCCAGGTTTTTCATCTTCTGCAGCACATTTCCATCGCTTTCTTAGGCTAGTCTTTTCCTTCCTCAACTGTTTCATTTTCCGGATCCACCTGCTTGGTCCACAATTTCCTTTCGCTAATCGGATATTCTCTTTCACTCCAAATAAATCCTTTCCTGTATCGTAAATTGAACTTGTTAATTTTCCCAGTTTCTCCACTGTAGAGCCTGTCATTTTATAAGGAGCTCAACATACTTTGTTTTCAAAGTCTTTATATTTCCCTTACATATATTAGCAGCAGGTCACAAAACCCTCAGTTTCCTCCAAGTACTATCTGATGCACCAGTTTCATGGCTTGCAGTTTCCTGACAGGAAGAGGTCTTTGCTGTAGCATTTATCGATCCACTGTAGTTTGAGTCTGGGGATGATTTGCCACATGTTTTATGATCAGATGTATATATATGTATGTGTATATATGCATGTGTGTATGTAGATATGTGTGTGTGCATATATATGTATATATGCATGTGTATGTATGCATGTATGTATGTATGTACATCCCTGTATATATGTACATTATGCATGTATGTCTATAATATATATATAACAGACTTTGACCTCAATTTCAATGACTGACTCATACTTTTTATATTTTTCCTGAACAAAAATACGGATGTTTCAAGTGAATGCATAACTCATCAAAATTAACGAATCAAACTTGCTGAACTCAAAATAAATCAAGCTTTAGATTAGCTAACTCAGCCAATGAAGGAAGCAGAAATATCTGAGAATAGCTAAACATTTGAACAAAGAGCTTAAGGCAGCTATGCATACATGACAAGTTCTATTCAATATGTATTGAATTCATCAGCAAGTTTCACCAAATATGAAGAGACTGCACCACAACAACCTATTTTATACTAACTTAAGTACACTGTGACAGCTGACACTTGCATTAGTTCTCTCTCCCCTGCTCTCTGTTTCTCTATCTTCCCCTTATTTCCCCTCTCTCTATGTCTATCTTATCTTCACATACCTACAGAAACTGCATGCAACTAAATCAATGTAACATTCTGTAGTTTCTCATCAGATGGTCATATCCAATACACCGTATGAAAAATAGAAAATGTCTTCTCTCATACTTTCATCTAAATTTCCAGTCACCTTATTGTACATGTGGTAAAACATATTTGTGTTAAACTGGTGACGATTTCATATTTGCCCCAAATGTTTTATATATGCATTGTATGTACATACATACACACATATTGTTGTGTGTATGTATGTATGCATGTGTGTGTCTACACACACACATGCCACATAATAGTAATAATAATCCATTCTACTATAGGCACAAGGTCTAAGATGTGGAAGGGGATAATCGATTCCATCGACCCCCAGTACTCACCTGGTACTTATTTTATCAACCCTA
The DNA here is from genome assembly GCF_046866305.1 of Octopus bimaculoides. Taxonomy (NCBI): domain Eukaryota; kingdom Metazoa; phylum Mollusca; class Cephalopoda; order Octopoda; family Octopodidae; genus Octopus; species Octopus bimaculoides. The sequence continues at coordinate 31,538,202 of NC_142943.1, read as the reverse complement.
AAGCTTCCAAACCACCTGGTTCCAGGTTCAGTCCTACTGCGTGACACCTTGGGCAACAAGTGTCTTCTACTATAGCCTCAGACCAACCAAAGCCTTGTGAGTGGATTTGGTCGATGAAAACTAACAGAAGCTCTTCGTTTGTGTGTATATATGTGTGTGTGTGTGTGTGTGTGTGTGTGTGTGTCTATATGTGTGTATATCTTTGTGTCTGTGTTTGTCCCTCACCACTACTCGACAATCAGTGTTGGAGTGTTTTGTCCTTGTAACTTAGCAATTCAACAAAGGAGACCAATAGAATAAGTACCAGGCTACAAAAAGCCCTGGGATCGATTAATTCAACTAAGACCTTTAAGGCAGTGCCCCATCATGGCCACTGTCAAATGACTGAAACAAGTTAAAGATGAAAGAAAAGATAAGGTATATATACATATATATATATATATATATATAGAGAGAGAGAGAGAGAGAGAGAGAGAGAGAGAGATATATAGATATATATACATACACACACACATACATATGTACATACATACATGAATACAGACACATACACACCCACAGACATATAGGTATACATGGACATATGCATACATTTGTACTTACACACACACACACACATATATATACATAGGCATATGCATACATGTACACACATATAAAAACACACATTCATAAATACACACACATATACACACATATATATGTGTGTGTGTGTATATGCATACAGACATATATACATGTATGTACATGCATAAACCATGAATATACATACCTACATCTCTATTTATACATTTATGAATACCTCCATACACAGAGAAACAGCTGACAGGAATTAGAAAGAAAAAGGAGAAAGGCCATTTACTCTTTGTCAAAGCTTTCTAAAGATTGTTTTTATAACTTATTAAGTTTCAAGCCCTTATTGTCTTCTTAAATTGAAGGATTTATCTGTCTACCTTAATTGAACTTAAGGCTAAATAACAGAAAACATTATTGAGAAGACTAATTGTTTTTGTTGCTGTGGTTGTAGCTTTCATTGTCATTGTTGTTGTTGTTGTTGTAGTTATTAAATCCTGGGTTTAACATTGAATAAGTAGATCTGTCATTAACTCTTTTGATGTCATCGTACACCAAAGACTATTTTGATTCTGGGAGTCAATTTATTTGACTTAAACCTTTCGAGACATTGCTCCAGCATGGCTGCAATCAACTGATTGAAACCAGTAAAAAAACAACAGATAAACGATAAATGAATGCAATTATGACTTATGACTGATACGTCTGGTTTTCACTGACAAGTGTACATCAGTCAAAGAGAAACAAGAAGAAAAGTGAAATATAAAAAAAAATGCAAAAAAAAAACAACAGCATACATATAAAGAATTCAAAGAGAAAACAAATGATAAGAATGAGTGAGGAGAATGGGAATAGAATTATGCGGTGGTGTTGGTGTGGGGCGGAAGGATTTTCCACCAATGTTCAGGTTTTTATCCAACTGGTCAAACCAGAAGAACCAACGAGGGGTTTGTAAGTGGTTTCTTAGTGATACAAGATTGAAGGGCTATTATTTTTTGGAGTATCTGTCTGTTAGTCCCATTGCTGTCTTTTATTAATTACTCTTAAAGCTCCTGTCACTATGGAGATGGTTGTTGTTATTGCTGCCACTGCTACTACTGCTATTATCATTATCGTTGTTTTTTAGCTTCTAACCAAGCACAAGTAGAAATATACCTGTGAGGAAACCACTACATTTTACTGTTATTTAGCCCCTGGGCAGCCAACCCAGGTTGAGCAGACCTATGATGAAAGACATTCCAGCCAAAAGGAACCATTGTTCTCTATAAAAGGAATTGCATCTTTCATGTTCTTTTTGATGGAAGACAAGAGAATGTGATCTAGAAGGAGATTTAACTGTTATCTCTAACAGACCAAGCAACTACTTAGAGACTTCCCTCATTCTCCTCACCCACCCTCATCAATGCACTCTCTTCCTATTTCTTATCTCTGTTATGTAAACAATTTTTCATATTAGTCAAGCATACTTGAGTATGAGGGTATTGCACAAATTCTGGAATCCAAGAAAGAAAATGTGACACATTTATCTCCTCTCTCTCTCTCTCTCTCTCTCTCCACTCCCCCCTCTCTCTCTCTCCCCCTCTCACATGAGTGCACACACATATACATGCACAAACAGAAATTTGGGGCTGTGCTTCCCAACCACATGGCTCCTGGTTCAGTCCCACTGCATAGCACCTTGGAGGCCAACAAAAACCTTGTAAGTGGATTTAGTAGATGGAAACTGAACGAGGCACATTGTATATATGTATATATCTATGTGTGTGTGTGTATGTCTTTGTGTCTGTTTGTCCCCCACCACCACTTAACAGCTGGTGTTGGTTTGTTTATGTTCCCATAACTTAGCAGTCTGACAAAAGAGATGGATAAAATAAGTACTAAGCGTAAAAAATAAAGACATAAGTCCTGGGGTTGATTTGTTGCAGTCAAGTAAAAGATAACAGATATCTTTTAGCTCACAGATAGACAAACACACACACACACACGCATGTGCGCGCACGTGCATGCATGGGATATGTAGCACACTGCCTAAATACCAATCTTGAGAATAAGGCTTCTCAAACTGAGAAAGGAGAAGGCTGATTTGGAGACTACAGATCCAAGCCATCACTGGAAGTGTAAAAATCTGTAAAACTTTCCGGGCGTTTATTATTAAAGAATATATGTGCATGTCGAGACGTGCAACTATATGCATGAGAATACATGCATAAAATAAGACATACAAATCTGCACATAAACATACATACAAATTATATCCTGTTGGTGTTGTTGAAATTCTAGTGAAGGAGGCTTGGATCTAGGTTAGAAACAGGTTCTTTCTCTATTGATAAGAAATCTTGAAATAAAATAACACACACACACACACACACACACACACACACACACACACACACACACACACACACATACACTGTATGTCTGGCTCTATACAGTTTCCATCTACTTCTACATGAGGAACAAACAAGGGGATATGACAAAGACAATAGAATCAATCCCTAATAGGTAGGGGGCCTTGTCAATGATCAAACAAATTCTAAACCCATAAATCAAACCCACATGTCGCACATGTATCAGTATATAATATAAAGAAAATCGTAGTGTTAGGTACTACAACTAAACATATAGTGTACCGCAGGGCTATGACATGTGTACACAACATAGAGTATATTGCAATATTGGTTGGAAAAAGAAAATGCTTAGTTAGTTTTTGTTATTGACTGGTAATTTATTTCATTGACCCCCCACCACACGGGTGACAGGTAAAATAGATGTTAGCAAGATTTGAATTCATTGTATAAAGATCCAGGAAGAATACTACAAAGTATTTTGTCTGATATCCTATTGAAAAGGAAAGTGAGGGGAGCGAGGGAGGTGTTGCCTTCCAGCGATTTTGTCAGAAGCTGGGTGAATGTAACACGAATGGCTCGCTCGAGTGAATAGGCATACTCTAAGCAAGCGACGCAAAATCAAGGTTGGATGAAAAGAAAAGTGTACTTGCCCAAGAGGTCAGGATTAGGGTTAGGGTTTTTCTGGGGTTTCACAAGCAGCCCTTGAAAGTTTCCCGCTTTTGGGGATTCAACTGTAACTTATATTGCTTTTCTTTATTTACACATTCCAATCCCACTTGTTTTGTACTGTCCTGTATTGTCCCCTATCTTATATATGAACCCTCAGTGGTTAATAAAAAAAAGATTATTATTGTTGTTGTTGTTGTTGTTATCATCATTATTATTATTATTATTATTATTATTATTATTATTATTATTATTATTATTATTATTATTATTATTATTATTATTATTATTATTATTATTAGGCAGCAAACTAGCACAATCGTTAGCATGCTGGACAAAATGCTCAGTGGTATTTTCTTTCAGCTTTACATTCTGAGTTCAAATTACCCTGAGATCAACTTTGTTTTTCGTCCTTTCAGAGTCAACAAAATAAGTACCACTCAATCACTGGGGGTCAATGTAATTGACTTCCCCTTCCCTCAAGAACTTCTGGCTCTGTGCCAAAATTTGAGGCCATAATTATTATTATTATTATTATTATCATTATTATTATTATTATTATCATTATTATTATTATTATTATCATTATTATTATTATTATTATTATCATCATAGCCGCCAAGTTGGTGGAATTATTAACATGTCAGAAAAAATGCTTCAGGCATATCCACTGGTTTTACATTCTGAGTTCAAATTCTGCTGAGGTTGACTTTGTCCTTCATCTTTCTGGGGGTTGATAAAATAAGTACCAGTTGAATACTTAGGTCAGTGTAATCAATAGTCCCCTCCCTCAAAATTTCAGGTTTTGTGTCTATTAGAAAGGATTATTATTATTATAAGTGGCCTTTCTTCCGACTCTTTACATTCTGAGTTCAAATTTGTCTTTCGTTCTTCCAGGTTTGATAAAATAAAGTATCAGTCAAGTATGGGGAAGTGAGGGGGGTCAACTTAAATTTCCCTGCCCCTGCCCTCAAAATTGCCTGACCTTTTGAGGGCAAATTTTGGCACATAAACATACATGTGGGTTTGATTTATGGGTTTAGAATTTGTTTGATCATTGACAAGGCCCCCTACCTATTAGGGATTGATTCTATTGTCTTTGTCATATCCCCTTATTTGTTCCTCATGTAGAAGTAGATGGAAACTGTATAGAGCCAGACATACATGTATGTTTATGTGCCAAATTTTCAAACAGCTAGTTGCATTATTGTGATGGTGATGATGACGACAATGATGATGATGATGATGTTGGTGGTGGTGGTAATAATGATGGCAAAAAAGTCAACAAAGAAGAAGAAAAGTGAGAGTGTGAAGCAAATATATGCACAAAACTTCAGACTAGACACACACACACACACACACACACACACACACAAATTAAAAAACAAAAAGCAACAAACCTTTGATCTCCGTAACAAAAAGACATTTAAATCCTCTTCCATATCTCATGCAAAATTACCATTCCAATAAATACAGTTTTTGTGTTAAAGACTATCCAGAAATAAGATAAATATCTATATATTTATATATAATTTATATATATATATATATATATATATATATGTGTGTGTGTGTGTGTGTGTGTGTGTGTGTGTGTGTGTGTGTCTGTATCTATGTATATGTGCACAGCTTTATGTATGTATATGTATGTATTGTATGTATGCTCAATTTATGTATGACTGCACATTCCGATATATGTATCTGTAAATCAATATCTATATAAATGTATCAATATATACATAGATACAAGATTGTCATGTACCAACTACCTAATATTTGTCATAGAAAACATTTATGTAAACAAAGAGTTTACATACATAGAAATTTGTATGTATATATGTGTATATATATATATATGTGTGTGTGTGTGTGTGTGTTTGTGTTTATATATGTGTATATATGTATTTGTATGTTTGTAAATAATAGTTAGGGAGACTATATATATTATATATATGCGTGTGTGTGTGTGTGTGTGTGTGTGTGTGTGTGTGGTTATGTAGAGAAAGAGTACTCTACAGGTAGTCTAAGTAACTATATCCATATTGGCATTACTGTGTTTATGTGTTCATATATATATATATATGGAGAAAACTCAGGTTAACCTGATGGCCAGGCCATGCATATACATCTCTATCTTTCTAAGATCAAGATTTTAAAGGCAATATATTTTCTGTTTCTTTTTTTCTCTTTATTACTGTTAGTATTAATAGTGGTGGTGGCATTGTAGGTAATGGTGGTAGTGACAGTAGTAACAGCAAGTGTAGTAACAGTATCAGCAGAAGCTATAATAATATGTAGGAGAGGTGTTGGTGGTGGTGGGGTTTTTTTTTGGGGTTTTTTTTCTATGTTGACAATGTGTGACAGGTAAGAAAGAGAAAAAAAGCCAGCTTAAAGTAAGTACTAAGTAAAGAAAAAAGACAGAAGAGTGGTGTGTGTATATGTATATATATATACGTGTGTGTGTGTATGCATCTATGTATCTGAATATGTATGTAAATATGTGTGTGTGTATACATATGAATATATATGTATCTGTATGTGTGTATGTATATATGTTTATATACATAAGTATGTATATGTATATACATTTGTGTATGTATATAGATGTATGTATGTGTTTAAATATATATACAATATACAAAGGTACATCAAATCTTGATAGATATATAGATACATAAATAGATGTGTATACAGGTGTATGTGTCTATCTATTTATCTATCAATATATATATGTATGTATGTATGTATGTATATGTGTATATATATATATACATATATATATATATATATATATATATATATATATATATATATATATATATGTATGTATGTATGTATGTATATATGTGTGTGTGTGTGTGTATGCACACACACACACACACACACACACACACAGAGCAGAGGTGACATAGTAAAAAGGGGGACAAGAGAGAAGGAGAGAAAAGACAAATGGGAGAGAGAGGAGTAAAGATTGGAGGAGAGAAAGAGAGCAGGGTGATAGAGAAGACAGGTGAGGTAGGTGAGAATTGGCAATGAAAGACAGGTAAGCATATAGGTGGGGGTCAGCAACACCATATGACCATCACCATTATCGTGGACAGCATCACTGCCATAGGCACCAAAATCACCACCACCACCACCACTACCACTAGCATCCCCATCACCATCACTGCTACCACCAATACTGTCAGCATCTCTCCCTCAGACAGCTGGAGCCCTGAGGAATGGCCACAGGGGTTCATCAATCATTATTTTAAATGGCCATCATTTCCTCCTCCTCCACCACCACCATCACCATCCCTAACACCTCTCTACCATCTCTAACACAGCCACCACCACCACAACTACCATTATTATTATTATTATTATTATTATTATTATTATTATTATTAATAATAATTATTATTATTGCTGTTGCTTGTTTCACCTTCCTCTTTCCTCTAACAACAAGTGTCTCCTCTGATCACCTG
>NC_142943.1:31516145-31526145 GCF_046866305.1 Octopus bimaculoides | reverse complement strand
TTGTAAATTGTATTTAGTCTATCAGTTTCCCACATACACACATATATACAAGCATATATATGAAATTAAATATCAAACTTCTTTGTTTTCAAAATATTATCATTCACATAACATTTATACATATGTATGTATGCATGTGTGTGTGTATGTGTGTGTGTGTGTGTGTATGTATGTATGTGTGTGTGTGTATGTATGTATGTATGTATGTATGTAAAGGTCTGCTAAAAACGTCATAGGCTGAAAATTCTTTTGAAACAAGACATAAAAGATATACACAAACATATATATATATACACACATATACACATATACATTTGTTGTGGGAGGAATCAGTTTATCAGAGGAACCAGAGAAGGGTTGGTGATTAGTGATAGGGTAGGGTAACTGTGTGTGTGTGTGTGTAGTAGGGGGGGTTGTGACATGGAGTATTTTCTATTTTGTACTTCAGGTGGAACAGTTGTTGGTTGATAAGCAGATGGCATAGAAAAAGTGTGTATTTTTGGTTGTCTGCTATATTTGGAAGTTTTTGAGAAGTTTGAGATAGATTAAGAGGCAGCGAAACAGTTGGGAAGAGATAAAGCTACAGAGAGAGAGAGAGAGAGAGAGAGAGAGAGAGAGAGCAAAGATGGGGGGGGGGGAGAGTGAATGAAAGAGAGGAGTAGGGAGAGAGACAAGGATAGACAGAAAGTGATAACAAAAATGATTGCTTGGTTGAGAGATCAACAAAGAGCAAAAGAGAGAGAGAGAGAGTATGTAAGAAATATATAGAGAGAGAGGAGAAAGAAAATTAGGTTGGGTGTGTTTGTTTGTGTGTATGTGTAGGAGAGAGAGAGAGAGAGAGAGAGACTGTGTAATGTGTGTTGGAAGAGAGAGAGAGAGAGAGAAACACACTCATACATACATATATATGAGAGAGAAAGAGAGGGTCTGTGTATGTGTATGCATGAGGGATTTTGCTGTATACGTGTGTTTGTTGGAGAAAGTGTGAGAGGGACAGAGTGAAACTACTTCCTGTGTGAGAGCATGTATGTAACAACGGAGAGAGAGAGAGAGATTTTTAAAGAGAGCAGCCAAAGAGATAAGGATGAAATGAAATTTAAATGAGACAGGGAAAGAATCTAGGTCTGGAGGGGGTTATATATAGCAGTGATAAGGTTTTTTTAGGGGTCATTAAATAGATAAACATGATAGGAGTTGTAGTGAAGGTGGAAGCAACATATCCTCATTTTCTTAGCTCTGACTAATGGAAGGGAAAGGGTTAAAAAAAATAGTATATATATATATATATATATATACACACATACATAATGAAAGAGAGGGGAGGAGGGAGTGAGAGAAGAGATGAGGAAAGAAAGAAAAAAGACAAAAAAAATAAAATAGATTTAAAGATAGAGAGTGTTGTTTGTTAGTTCTTCAATAGTGGACCATATTTCTACAAGAAGTCTCTGCAGAAAAGGAACAGAGAATGTAAATGCAACTAAAAGAAGTAGAACAAGATTTTAAGGCTAAGATTCTTTGCTAAAGTAGGGGTTATCTTTGTGAATCCTTTAGAAGTCTTCTTCATTTTGAATCATACTCGTTGTGTGGTCCCCCTTTGAAGCCCCATGATACCAACCTACCTGAGACAAATCCTGGCTCTATGATACTCCCTAGTTTTAAGAAGACCAAAATTAAAACATTCCCTCAAAATTTCATGTTAATTTATGTTCCAAACATCAGCTTAACAAGGAGAAAATTATTTTATTAAATTCTTCATTATTTTCCAAATTGATTGAAACAAAGGCAATGCATTTAACAGAAATATGGTAACCAAAGGATTAAAGTGATCTAAATTAAAACCTTCCATCACAACTTTTTGTTAATTTATGTTCCAAACATCAACTTCATAATAATAACAAAGCTATTTTACTAAATTCTTCATTATTCTCAAAATTGATTGATAAGAAGACAATGTTTTTCAACAGAAATGTAGTAACAAAAAGGAAGCGATTTAAATTAAAACCCCCCCATCAAAATTCCATGTTAATTTATGTTCCAAACACTGGCTTGATAATGGTAAGGTTATTTTACTCTGCTAAATTTTTCATTTATCCAAAAGGACATGAAACAAAAGTAGTTTTTTTGCTTTCTTTTTGCAAAGAATATGGTAACAAGAAAAAGAAAGGTAAGGCAGTGTTTTAATGTTAGATACTTTTCATGTCTCTATTCTCTATCAGTTGCTTCTTATAACATTTAGGGTTGTAGTGTACCTGTTCTAAAGCCAGGAGATATTCAATATGTAAAAAAAAAAAAAGACTCGTGTGTAATTATAGATGACATAAGAGATAAAGTAGAAGAGCAGAGTAGGAGAGAACATTAACTATGACACAGATATAGGACTCTAAGGCATAAATCATGAATCAACTTTATGAGACAGAATATGTAAGGCAGAGTGTGGTATGAGAATAAAGCAACGGTAGGAATCTATAGACTTGTACATATTGACTATGTACAGTTTACCCTACAATGTCATTCTCAAAATATACAATCACATCATTGAAATCTTGAAGCTACAATATAATGCATAATTCATTCAAAACACTTCATTTGATGGAGTAATCTGAATGCTAAAAGGTTAAATATGTATTCTTTCTTTTATTTATTCTTTTTTTTTTTCTTTTATGTTGCTTCTTACTCTATTCTGATAAAGGGATCTATTTTAAAACGGGGGCGCCAGTATTTTCTTAACGAAACACTAACGAAACACTTTGAAACTTGGGACACTGGTAGAATGTGTCATATAAAACATCTTTTACTCTTAGTCTTCTTAACAAAAAAAAGGAATTCGCAAGTTATTCCATGTTAAAGTTGTCGTATTTCTGTAATTTCAACCAATCACTGACGTCTATTCAGCTCAATAGAGTTAATGCTGGGCGGTCATAAAAATGTTATTCCCTGTGACATATTTCATCCGGTTTAATCGTAATTTATACGCATATATTGTTTTTATAATAAATTACGCTGTGCGTATCTATGTGTGTAACAATTTTAGAGTTCGGATTCTAGAGTTAGGGTTAGTTTTAGGGTTAGGGTTACGGTTAACAGTCTAGTTAGGGTTAGGGTTAGGGGATTAATACGATATACACCGTTACAGCGCTAACTGTTTTCAACTGAATAGACGTCAGTGATTAGTAGAAATTATCGAAATAAGACAATTTTTTACAGGAAATAAATTCGAATACAAAAATTTTTTTCTGTTCTATAACACAAAATAGATAAGTATACGAAGTTTGAAAGTCTTTCCGTACCAAAAACACTACGTAAAACATAAATGAAAACTGGCGCCCCCATTTTGAAATAGATTCTGATAAAGAATTCATCTGAAATGCTGCCACCACCGATGTAAATGACAACTGCTTGTAAAATATAGTCTAAAACAGTAATTAATCTATTTTAATTAAATCTAGTAGTGACCGTGTGTAAACAATGCTTATAAAATACACTATAAAAAAGGAATTAAATCAGTTTAATAAACCTTATAAAATTATAAAACATGTAATTAATTCACTTTAATTAACCTTAGTAGTCACCTCTGTTTCATACCAGCTGCTAAAATGTTTCCAGTTCTTTTACATTACTGGAAGTCAGAGTCCCTATTCTTTTATTCTTTTACTTGTTTCAGTCATTAGGCAGTGACCATACTGGAGCATCACCTTAAAGGGTTTTAGTTGAAGAAATTGACCCCAGGACTTATTCTTTGTAAGCCTAGTACTTATTCTATTTTGACGAAAGCGAGGTGAGTGTAATGTCTGGTCTCATAACACTTTTGTTAATGATATCTGGGTGATTCTTCCATTCGGAAAGGTCTGCTGAGCGTTTCCAGTCATTACTCCATTCAGTAGGCCCTATTTCCATGGTTCAGTTGGTACACTAGTTCCAGGTCACAATTTTTTACTCCCTGCAGAACATAACATTGGTAGCACTTCTGTCCATATTTATGTGTGTGTGTGTGTGTGTGTGTGTGTGTAGCAAAGTATTAGGTCCTGGTAGAGGTGTAAAGTTAGGATATTTCCAGAGAAGCACTCAATCCAAATACTGGGCTATCAACACTGTCGGGTTCCAGGCCAATGCCGGAATTCCTCAGGTGTAGAAAATCCTTGTTTTACTACAATCACATCATAAAGTGGATTTGGCAAAGAGCAAATAATCCATATTAGAAGAAGAAGAAGACAAAGAAAATTCTTTGCATAAACTGGCGTTGCAAGCAGAGTTGGTACAGAAACAATTTATTAACCTTATCTCTGCCACTTGAGGATGTATAATAATTATCGGATCTTGTTCAAAACGGGGGCACCAGTATTTTCTTAACGAAACACTTTGAAACTTGGGACACTGGTAGAATGTGTCATATAAAACATCTTTTTCTCTTAGTCTTCTTAACAAAAAACGTACATCGCAAGTTATTTCATGTTAAAGTTGTCGTATTTCTGTAATTTCAACCAATGACTGACGTCCATTCAGCCGTAAAAATTAAGTGCTGACTACGTAAACAAACGATTCGCGGCAGTGATAAAATTATTATTTCCTTGTCAAAAAATGGCTGAAGCATATTGGCAGTAGCTAATAAACCTTTCTATTATAGGCACAAGGCATGGTTTTTGAGGGAAGGAGCAAGTCAATTAGGGTTAGGTTTAGGGTTAGGGAAAACGAACACACGTGTGTTGCCTCTGCAAAATGTCAGAAGTAATGGAGATTAAATACGCTTTACACCGCTTAGGAGTAACTGTAAACAGCTAAATACTTGTCAGTGATTGGTTGAAATTATCGAAATAAGACAATTTTTTACATGAAATAAATCCGAATACAACATTTTTTTTTCTGTTCTATAACACAAAATAGATAAGTATACGAAGTTTGAAAGTCTTTCGGTACCAAAAACACTACATAAAACATTAATGAAAACTGGTGCCCCCGTTTTGAACAAGATCCTAATTATCAAATGGCAATTAAAATTTGCTTCAAAGTTGACATGTCATGAAAGAAAGGGATAGTTTATCATGTGGAGATAAGAGAACAGTCATGAACACTTGTTTCTGACCAAATGCTAGCACAGCACTTGTCTGAGCTTATCTCCAGTAGTCAAGGGACATAGACTTTTGTGTGTGTGTGTGTGTGTGTGCGTGTGTTTGTGTGTGTGTGTGTGTGTGTGTGTGTGTGTGTGTGTGTGTTCGCGCGCGCGCACAGATTGTAGAAGAAGTGAACCCATGACTGATCGTGAGTTAAACATTGTAACAAGGTTGACCCCCAGGTACTACTCATTTTTGTTAGCAAAGTGAAATAGAGTAAAATAAAATGTCTTGCTCAAGGACATAACACGCCGCTGGGAATTGAATTTACGACCTTACGACCGTGAACCGAATACTCTAACCACTAAGCCACGTGCCTTCACTATACACACGCACAACAATCAATATGGCTAGTAATATATAGAATAATATTTTTTGACTATTTACTTCTGATGATGGGCCTTTGTGCCTGAAATCTATAGACTCTTAGACTTTTTCCGCATCGTAAGATACTCAACGTCCTCACTATTCTGTTATTTTACTTATCATAATGCTTCAAGCAAGCTACAACCCTCTCCTTTTATTTATTTATGTATGTATGTATGTAGGTAGGTAGGTAGATAGGTAGATAGGTAGATAGGATTCCAGACTGAAGTGAAGTACCTTGCTCAAGGACTCGATGTGCCAGATTGTACAAAAACGTTATTTGGAACGGCGTCAACGCAGAATGAAAAGATCAGCTTTAAAGCAAGAAAATAAGGAAATAATAGAAAACAAAGCTAATGGAATGCAGAAGACTGGGAAATATTTGTATTGAACAATACAAAGTAATTAGCAGCAAAAACCTAAAATTCTAATGACAGGACAAAACATTTCAGAGTATGCATTATAAAGCCATACGCTAAAGCATAAAAATCCCTCTCACACAAAGCAGATATAAATAAAAGTACATCCACGCAACAAAAGCTTGTAGAGTCAACTACTTTAATAACAGTCACACCTTACCAGAAGACAATTTGAAGTTATTTCTGAAAACATTGTCCCTCCTTTTCAGTTTCGGTAAACATGAAATCACTTACGTACGACAATTGAAGCAGTATCAATGTTATTGACCCTGAGCACTTAGTTTGGGAAGCAAGTTATGAAAGATAGGTGCAGACGGTTGACTGAAATTGTTGTTTCTACCAACATTAACATGACAATATCTACTGTAACAAAAGGCAGCGAGCTGGCACAAACGTTAGCACGCCGGGCGAAATGTTCAGTAGTATTTCGTCTGTCTTTACGTTCTGAATTCAAATTCTGCCGAGGTCGACTTTGTCTTTCATCTTTTGGGGTCGATAAAATAAGTACCAGTTGCGTACTGGGAATGCGTATCATATATGATGATGGACGCCAAGGAAATGTATCACATGATACGCAGGCTAGGGTTTAGGTGCAGCCTTCTGGAAAGAACCAGGATTTTGTATATTAAAAAGATACATTTTTGTTGAGCACACAGTATTATATTTATACTGATGCTCTTTAACAAGGCCAAATAGTAGAGTCATTGGAGAATAGAACGAAACGATTTGCTGTATTTGTTCCAGCTTTCTGTGTTCTGAGCTCAAATCATGTTGAGGTCAACCTTGTCTTTTATCCTCTCCAGAGTCGATAAAATAAAGTATCACTGATCCTGGGGCAGTGGATTGGCGGATTTGTTAGAGCATCGGAAGAAATGCATTGAAATATTTGTTCTGGCTCTTTGTGTCTTAAGTTCAAATCTTACCAAGTTTGACTTTGCCTTCCATTTTGTTTTTTCTTTCTGAAGTATATAAAGTACCACTTTACTTTATAATGATGTATAAAGGGGTGATGTATTGGTGAATGAGATCTCTTGTGGTATATGCTTTGGCTTTTGGCATCCTGAGTTCAAATTCTGCCCGAATTAACTTCACCTTTTATTCTTTCCGGAGTCAATAAAACAAAGTTCCTCTTGTTCAGGGATGGAAGGTTGACAGAATTGTTAAAGCATCGTACGAGATACATTGAGGTATTTGTCCCGGCTCTTGATGTCCTGAGTTCAAATCCGGTCTAGATCAACTATGCATTTCACCCTTTCAGGGAATAATAAAATAAAGTATCAGTAGTCTAGGGAACGTTGATTAGGGCGAACAAAATTCCTTGTGGGAGTTGATTTCGGCTCTTGGTGTTTCAAGATCTTAGGTGGCAAACTTAACTCGTCATCCAGTTTAGTACCAACAAGTGGTCCTCGGATGTACCTAACAAAGTCCAATGTTGTGAGCATTCGTGTCTCATTTTAGAATAATGTCCTTCCTTCTTTTCACCAATCTCAGAAAACTAAAAATATTGTACAGTGTGGTATCATAAGTGCTTGTGATTTCTTCAATGATCAGACAGTAAAATAAATTCATTTAAAAACTGGTCATTAAAAAGTTCATGATATGGACGATGGTAAAACCTTTCATTGGTTACTCTATCGTTCATTGGTCAGTTTATCTTTCATTAGTAAGTATACCTTTCATTGGCCAAACTGTATTTCTATTTCTAGTTATAATTACATTGAACACGAGGTGGCCTATGCGACATGGCACCAGCCCGACTTGCACTTTGCTGATGTCCATTCTCCCTCTTCCCTCTATGTCCAACAAAAAAAATGGGACGCCATCTAGTGTAGCATGATCTCGGATGAGTTTGTGCGCCAACTTGACCAGCACTGTCTGACGAGTTCCCGCTCAGTTTCCGAGCCTTGCAACGGAGCCTGGGTCAGTGCGGTGCCATTACTCGCGACCGGCATTTAGCTTGATAGAGACTATCTGCACATTGGCGTTTCCCTGAGGCTTGGCCACCATGTTTCTGGGTTCTGTCCCACCCCTTGACACCATAGGCAACTGTTTTCTACTATAGTCCCAGGATGATCAAAACTTTGTAAGTGAATGTGATAGATGGAAACTGAAAGAAGCCTGTCGTGTGTGTGTGTGTGTGTGTGTGTGTGTGTGTGTGTGTGTGTGTGTGTGCCCGTTCCACCGTTTGACAACGGAAGTTATTTTTTTTTTACGTCCCCATAACTTAGCTGTTCGGCAAAAGAAACCGATGGAATAAATACCACACATTTTCTAACACAAAAGAAGGTATTAGGGTCGATTCGCTTGACTAAGATCCTTCAAGGTGGTGCCCCAGCATAGCCACAGTTCAATAGCTGAATCAAGTAAAAGATGATGAATCAAGTAAAAAAAATTACTAAGCCATACTCGCTCGCCAGTGACGACTAAATCTACTGTTGTATAACATCTTGGTTAACATCATTGACACCATCCGACTGAAAAGAATTAAACAAAAAAATTAAGGACAGCGTTTTCCTCCCTCCAACGAAAATAAGTGGGGGGGAGGTTGCTATTTATGTATAACTATGTTTCAATTATCCATTCACGTCCCATGACTTAGAGGCCACAAATTACGAAGTGAATGTTTGTCAGTTTTCTTCTGTATATGGAATCCCAGAGTGGAGGAGACATATTTCTGTTGACACATTTAGAAACATAATTCAGTAGTTTACGTTCCATAAATTCGACGATGAAACCATTAATTTGTAATTAAGTATTTAAACGTTGTGTGTGTGTGTGTGTGTGTGTGTGTGTGTGTGTGTGTGTGTGTGTGTGTGTGTGTGTTAATTACGATTATGAAACATCCGTGAAGCATTATCCTACGTCAGTCGATTATCAAGACGGCAATAACACTAATAATAGAGTAGGATAGTATGACAAAGGAATAAACGAACACCCACACATAAACGCGTCTGTGTGTGTGTGTGTGTGTGTGTGTGTGTGTGTGCATATTTATGTGTGTGTGCATATACGTATGTCTGTATGCATGTATGTATGTTTAGATAGATAGATAGATAGATAGATAGATAGATAGATAGATAGATAGATAGATAGATAATTGTGTTTTGATAAACCCGGTTATTCATTCATATCAACAGGTTTTGTGCAGCTTATAATTAGTCAGGCATATTCATCTGAAATCGCACATGCATGTACACATGCACAACACACAGTTATGACACGGATAAACAGAGAAAGAGAGTAATCAAAACTTCTAAAGAATTTGACTTTAAAAATTATGCTAAACACAAAGCTGTGATCAATAAATTTCCGAGATGTAAACCTAAACCTAAACACTAGAACACCTCACTACCTTAACGCCAACAAAGATAAAATTTACGTGCGCGCACGCGTGTGTGTGTGAAAGAGAGAGAGAGAGAAAAAGAGAGAGAGAGAGAGAGAGAGAGAGAGAGAGAGAGAGAGAGAGAGAGAGAGAGAGAGAGAGAGAGAGAGATACAATCATCTGTTCATTAATACACTACATTACAGATATCAATTAATTCATTATAGAAATATTTAATATAGGCGCAGGAGTGACTGTGTAGTAAGTAGCTCGCTTACCAACGACATAGTTCAGTCCTACTGCGTGGCACCTTGGGTAAGTGTCTTCTACAATAGCCTCGGGCCGACTAAAACCTTGTGAGTGAATTTGGTAGATGGGAACCGCAAGAAGCTCGTCGTATATATTTGTGTGTGTGTGTGTGTGTGTGTGTGTGTGTGTGTGTGTGTGTGTGTGTGTTTGTGTTTGTTCCCCCACCATCACTTAACAACTGATGTTGGTGTGTTTACATCCCCGTAACTTAGTGGTTCGGCAAAAGAGACCGAAAGAATAGGTAAAGGTGGTGCTACAACATGACCGCAGTCAAATGACTGAAACAAATAAAAGAATGAAGGAACAAAGCTGTCCAACACAATAAGTACGGCTCTAGCTAGCAGTAATTAACACCAAAAGTTTTATATATCGCAGATCAAGATGGGAAGGATAACTTCCCTTGGCAAAAATAGACAGGACACAGATATGTCGATAAGCCAGCTGGAGGAGATGTTCTCCTGGGGCTAAAAGCAACAGTA
>NC_142943.1:31508645-31513645 GCF_046866305.1 Octopus bimaculoides | reverse complement strand
AGAAGCCCGTCGTATATATGTATGTGTGTGTGTGTGTGTGTGTCAAAAGTCCATCCCTCGCCATAGTCTCATGTGGCTGGGTTCCCCTTTTTGTGGCATACATTAGTAATTCCACCACTGGTGCCGGAAGCTTGTCGTCTGCTACTGATATGCTTCTGTGCGTTTTAGCTCTATACGTCTGCACGAGAAGCTTTTTCAAGAAGTACAGCAGCAGTTCTGTGGCTTTCTACAGCACATCCATGTTAAGATATACAGAATGTTATTTTAAATATTAAGTTCACTTAATGATATAATGAGTCATAAAATAATTTAGTCACGAGGAACTAAATTATTCTATAATCAGTTACAAAATATTGCACCATTTATTCTGAGCCTGTACAACACACCCCATAGTTAAACCATTTTCTGATATAACTGACAAATAGCAGGATATTGGAAACGTGACAAAAATATTAATTGAAGGATAAACATTACATCAGCACACATGTTGTATTCTTTGAGATATTGTATATAAATCCATGCATAATTTAATAACTGAAACAGATTTTCTGTTGTTCTTGCAGTATTTTATTTTTAAGCCTAGTACTTATTCTAATGGATATCTTTTGCCGAACCGCTAAGTTACAGGGAAGTAAACACACGAACACCGGTCGTCCTCCACCGATGGAGGAGACGAGGAGACACAGACACAAAGGAGGAGTCACAGACACAAAGGAGGAGTCACAGACACAAAGGAGGAGTCACAGACACAAAGGAGGAGTCACAGACATATATAGACATACACATATACGACGGGCTTCTTTCAATTTCTATCTACCAAATCCACTCACAAGGTTTTTAGTCGGCCCGAGGCTGAAGCAGAAGACACTTGCCCAAGGTGCCACGCAGTGGGACTGAACCCGGAACCATGTGTCTGGGAAGCAAATATCTTACCACACAACTGCTATTGAAATTGTGTCACAATTTGAAACCAATATTTAATGTGAAATGAGTTTTAGCCTTAAATTACTGCCCTTTTAAAAATCTTATTCGCTAATAATTCTGCGCCCTTCACGCTCAAAATTGATTCAGGTGTTTATCAACCTCTTGGATAACCACATAGACCATCACCTCAATGTCCAGGGGTTAACATTGACCAGTTTGCCAACCCCTGCTGTACATAAGAAATAGCAACTATACTGCCCTCGAATCACACTCTCCCGTTTAAAAAAAATAGACAAGATGGTCATAGTTGGAACGTTCTTGAGCATATGTATCTCTGGACAGACCTCATCTAGAGCTGTTGGAGACCACTCTGTTATAAGCACACGGGGCCAGGTTTCCGTCTGAGGCTATATTCCTCCTACCTCCCACTAGTATTGGAGGTTTTGTAAAAGGTCGTGGGCGCTTTCCACATGTAAAATGTTGTACGGGCAACAACTGAGACACGTGACAAAATAAAGTGGGAGGAGACTGTAGCAAGGATAGAAGGAGGAGGAGGAAGCAAGAATATAAGAAGAGGCGGAGATACAGACGAAAACAAACACGAAAATGAAACGGGGAAAGAGGAGGGAAGAGAGAAGGGGTGAGATGAAAAGGTGAAAAGAGGAAGCAAGAAAAAGAGAGGGAGAGGGGAAATGAGAGAGAGACATATATGAAAGAGAGAGAGAGGAGAAGTAGGTGATGTCGATGATGTGGAAAGAAAAAAGACGAAGAATGAGGAAGAAGAGAAGAACAAAGAGAAAAATAACAACAACAACATCTGGAAGAAATGTGAACGAAATGAACTGACGTCTTCACCTTTGCTGCTACTGTTGTTTAGCCCCGAGTCAGTCCCAACTGAGTAAATCTATGATCAAAGATATTCTTGATATGACCATCCCATCTTTTCCAATTACTCTCTTTTACTCTTTTACTTGTCTCAGTCATGTGACTGCGGCCATGCTGGAGCACCGCCTTTAGTCGAGCAAATCGACCCCAGGACTTATTCTTTGTAAGCTTAGTACTTATTCTATCGGTCTGTTTTGCCGAACCACTAAGTTACGGTGACGTAAACACACCACCATCGGTTGTCAAGCGATGTTGGGGGGACAAACACAGACACACAAACATATACACACACGTACATATATATACATATATACGACGGGCTTCTTTCAGTTTCCGTCAACCAAATCCACTCACAAGGCTTTGGTCGGCCTGAGGCTATAGTAGAAGACACTTGCCGAAGGTGCCACGCAGTGGGACTGAACCCGGAACCATGTGGTTGATAAGCAAGCTACTTACCACACAGCCACGCCTATATAGGTAAATAGAAAAAAAGAAACTTTGGCTTGATAGCTATGGTCGGTCAGAGCCATCTCAATAACACAAATAGTATTTTCTTACTTTGCTATACTTATTTTATAGATACTAGGAGGGGTCAGTGTTAATAGGGTGGGGTTTGATTTCACCATAACGGTGATGATCATGATGATCATGGTGATGATTATCACTGCGATAACAGTGGCGGTGATGTGGTGGGGACGATAAGACGAGGCAGAAGATGAAGAAATTGACGGCGATGAATATGATGGTGGTGGTCGTAGACGATGATGAAGAAGAGGATAAGGATGATCATGACGACGACGATGATGACAGCGACAGCAACGGTGACGATGGTGGTGGTGGTGGTGGTGGTGGTGGTGGTGGTGGTGGTGGTGGTGGTGGTGATGGCGGCGGCGGCAGCGGCGGCGGCGGTGGTGGTGATGGTTGTTCTTGTGGTAGTGATGACGATGACGACGTCGGTGATGGTGGTGATGAGGAGGTGGAGTCAGGGGTGGTGAACGACGACGATGACGATGGTGATGATAATGATTATGGTTATGATGATGATTATTATTATTATTTTACCTCACAATTGACATAATTTTAATTTAAAACTTCTTGAGTTTTGGTGTCCATGCTTTTGCCAATGAAATAGGAACAATGTGTGTACGTGCGTGACAACATCGCCGGTTTTTAAAAAGAAAAAACGTGTTGTGACTTAGTCGTTCATTTATTCAATAAGACAGAGATCGATAAATAAGTATCCGGCTGAAATAAAGAAGAATAAAAAAAACTCGGATCGATATGATCAATTAAAAGTCCTTATGTATGCAGTGCTACCGCATGACCGCAGTCCAGTGGCTGAAACAAGGAAAAAGAGGGGGAAAAGAAAAGAGAGATTGCGAAACAGCTATATAGACAGACAGACAGACAGACAGACAGACAAATAGATAAACAGACAGTGATGAATTGACACAGACAGACGGACAGACAGACAGACAGACAGACAGACAGATAGATAGATAGATAGATAGATAGATAGATAGATAGATAGTGAGACGTGTGTGTGTACGTGTGGATGTGTATAAAAACAAGGATACTTGCATCGCGAGGTTTGCTGTCGTTTGAAGAATTCGTGGGTAAGTTTCCCGATTCCATTCTTGGTACTCCACATATATCTATATTTATGTATATATATATATATATTCATATATAATTCAAAACATACATATGTTTACATGTAAAGCACAACAAAATCTGCAGACGTCGGTGTGTTTTGATCTTCAGAAATAAAACGTCTGCTCTCGATTCGCGTTATTTTGGCAGGTTTTTTTTTTTCTTTTTTCCGAAAGAACTACATGGTTTGTATGTAGGTGCGTGACGACTGAGTGTGAATTGCGAAGTGAGCGTGTGAATATAGGAGTGTGGGAGTCAGTTGGATAAGGGAAGTGCGTGAAGTACCGAGCGAGTGAAAGGATAGCGTGAGTGAGAAGAAGGCTGAGTGTTACTTTCGAAACACGCTGATTGTTACTAATATAAACAAACCATTCTGGTGCCACACGTTTACAGACATATATATTCATATACTCTGTGTATGTATGTGTGTGTGTGTGTGTGTGTGTGTGTGTGTGTGTGTCTTTAACTTGCGTAGAACAGAACGAGGCTGCCAGTGTCCATCCAGCCAAGAGATAGAGAGAGAGAGAGAGAAGTTTGGGAAAGCGGGATTATAGGCATCTACGATGTTCTTATTATAGAGTTCTTCGTATTTCTTCTTATCTTCTGTGTTATAGATACAGCTTACATCATATGTATATATATATATATATATATATATATGTATATATATATATATATATATATATATATATATATATATATATATATATATATATATATATATATATATATATATATATATATATATATATATATATATGTATGTATGTATGTATATATATATACACGCATGCATACATATATACAAACATATATGTATATAATGTATTGCTTTAATTTCTTCAAACCAATTATTCCTGGAAATCAAATTAAATAGAGAAAAAAATTCAGACAGTAACAAAGTCGAGGCATCGTATGTGTGTGTGTGTGTGTGTGAGAGAGAGAGAGAGAGAGAGTGTGTGTGTGTGTGTGTGTGCGGGCACAATGTATGTATAGAAACACACTCACTCACCACCCATGCATACATACATACATACATACATACATACACACACATATATACATACACAAACCTACACACGTACGTACATACACCGCATCATACCTCACACTACATTTCCTCCTCTTCTCTCTCTTTCTCTCTCTTTCTCTCTCTATCTATCTATTTATACCTATTTATCTACATGTCTATCTCTCTCTCTCTATGCATGTCATACTAATATATACTTTTGTTATTTACACCACCTGTCCTCGTCTGTTGTTATTTTTTGTATATTCTCCCATATATATATATATATATATATATATATATATATATATATATATATATATATATATATAAAATTCCTTCAATAAAGAAAATATGTAATGACCATTATCTATGTCATGTCTTACAATAGACATATGTGTGTGCCTGTGTATGTATGTATGTATGTATGTATGTATGTATGTATGTACGAACGTATGTATGTCTATGTTTTTTTTTTCCGTATGCCCTTTTCACATCTATCCCTTCTTTATGTTTGTCACCACCATTG